>NC_137920.1:39098345-39110089 GCF_963457725.1 Sprattus sprattus
TTCTCAGGGCTGAAGCTATATGCAGATGCATCCGGGCTCATTCTGGAAGTCTGAAGATGATATTGAGTCAGTGAGTCACGACCATGAGAGCAAACTCTCAGTACAGTCATCTGTAGATTGTGAGGGCTAGTGACGCCCATGTCAGCACATCCACTGTTGCGTTGTCTGATTATCATCATGGCAACAGTGCTGACTCAAAAGGAGGTTCATGTTCTTCACTATATGAATGGGTCATATCTTGCACTGGGTTTGTGTGTGTGTGCATGTGTGTGTGTGTGTGTGTGTCTAGAGTCTAGAGACTATCACCACTGTGGAATACTGCTGTAGGTCCCTCAACCTGATCTACTTGCAGAAACCCCTACACCTACCCCTTCCACACTGTCATGCACTTATTCTACCCCATAGTAGTGAGAAAAGATTCAATAAAAACGTACATAAGTAAATATTACTTACTGTTTGTAGGACAAAATACCTGAAACACTGAAACATCATACATTTTTAAATAAATAAATAGAATTGTTTTTAATCGAGATACCATTATCTGTTAAGGAAAATAACAACTAAGGATGCCAATTCAATTCAATTCAATTCAATTTTATTTGTATAGCGCCATAACAATACAATTGCCTCTCGGCGCTTAACAGAGCCCAGAGCCTGAACCCCCTTAGTGCATGCACAACGGCAACAGGGGCAAGAAAAAACTCCCTGTTAGGCAGGAAGAAACCTTGAGCAGAACCACGGCACATAAGGGGGGACCCATCTGCTTGAGGTCGGCCGGGTGGAGACAGGAAGGTGGGACGGGGGGAAGGGGGGAAGGGGAAGGGTAGTGTGGCAGAAGGGGAAAGGAAGCAACAGGGGCAATACACAGCCAGCATTTGGTCACTGGACATATGTGTACATACATCTGGTGGTAAATACATGATACAGACAAGACCAGATTACTGTGGCAATAGGGTTACTGTTACAGGGGTAGGGGATGTAGGGACAGAGAAACATTTCGGTTGAGGCAATAATGTATATTGTACATAGATGCTAGCATAGGGTATTGGGTAGAGTAGGTGTACGGCAATGCAGTGGCAGTGGGTGCGGTTGGCCGAGGGTTTCTCTAGGTAGACCAGGTAGAGAGACTACGTGCAGAGTGGTGGGGGTGGGGAGGGAAAGTTCCACATCCATCAGCGATTGGAACACGCCTGGCTCCGGGGAGGCAGTGGACCTTGCAGGGGCCGCTTGTTGAAGGGGGGGGTGTGGACATCTCGGACCATGGAGCTGCCGATGACCAGGGTGGGGGTCGTCACATCCAGCGGGAGAAGTCGTCAAGGGGATGATGACTGAGTTGAGGGCCCAGGATGGGGAGCAGGGCGGCGTGGGCGATGCTGGTGTTGCTCTGGAGCCGGTCTGCAGGGGCGTTTCGGGGCGGGCTGAGGAGGGGAGTGATCAGGCCCAGGAGGCTCCTCCTGATCCATCTAACAAACAGGAAATGACGAATCAGTCTGCAGGTCTGTTAGTCGGGAATCAGCACGAACAAACACACAGATGAATCATTTCACCAACCAGGGACATGTCATCTGTGTGTCGGTTTGCCTGTTGCATATTGCAATACTTAGATATGTTTAGTTTTTCTGGCATTGAACATTTTGTTTTTTGTTGTGATCTGTTTGCCGGGGCCGTACATGCATCCACTCGGCAAACAGGAAACACATTTGATGTTGCGGTACTAAATTACAAGTAGGAATTTAATTTGTTTTTTGTTGTGATCTGTTTGCCGGGGCCGTACATGCATCCACTCGGCAAACAGGAAACACATTTGATGTTGCGGTACTAAATTACAAGTAGTAATTTAATTTGCCAATGATTAGAGGATCAGATGTCAAATATTTGTTAAATATGTTTGAGACTGCGTGTCATATTGTACAATCATACCACATTCCACTTCAGTAAAACTGAATTATTGATTACTTTCCAAAATAGTTGTAAAAACTCTTTTGAGAACAATAGACTCTTAGAGGAGAGTTTACAATATCCCTTCGTATTGTAGGCAAGAGATCCTTTTAATGTCCGGCCTTCCACACTCCCTGGCAAGCTGGTTCTGACCAGTGAGCTCTAGTACAATGTGTGTGTTTGTGGGAGGGTGGTGTGTGTGTGTGTGTTTGTGGAAGGGTGGTGTGTGTGTGTGTGTGTTTGTGGAAGGGTGGTGTGTGTGTGTGTGTTTGTGCACGCTTCAAATTACAATGCAATGCAACGACTGTGTGCACAGCAACCACTGCAATTTTCTCATTTCATGGCAATTTTCGCATTCCATCAATACCCTGTAATTCTCTTTATTTCTTTCTTACTTTTCTCTTCTTTCTTTCTTTTCTTTGTCCTAAACACACACACATACACACACACACACACACACACACACAAACACACACACACACACACACACACACACACAACACACACACACACACACACACACACACACACACACACACACACACACACACACACACACACACAAACACACACACACACACACACAATCATAATCTCTCTTCTTCTCTAGTTTCTTCAATCAGTCTCTCTTTCTCTTTTCCCTTCTTCCCCGCTTGGCTTGGCTGGGATCACTGCCCCACGACGCTTTGTGTTGTTTACCTCTCCAGCGTCTAGCTGTGGAGAGCAGAGCAGCACAGAGCAGCAGAGCCGCTTGTGTAACAGCCAGCGAAGCATGGGTACGCAGCGGCTCGCTAACACGCCGATGCACACATCTGATTGGTCGAGATGGCGACGCCTAAAGTGTCCACACGGACCTGACCACACAAATTTCACTCACACCCACATGAAAGTATTAGTGTTTGTTCTGAAGGAAAGCTCCTGACACAGAGGCCCCACACCCCCCAATCAAGTCATAATACGCCAACATAGCTGTCAATCTTTACCCATCGTTGGTTGCCAATTTTTTCCAGCCTTTGGAGGGTGTGATGTTTTGGTTGGCCTGTGTGGGTCTGTCTCAAGGTGAGTTTTCCAGAGAGGTCCGTGGCCGGCCAGACTGCAGGTGCAGCTCCCTAATCACATTCCAAGCCAGCAGGCATGCAGCTCGTACTGATAGAACACAAAAGAACATTCCATGGGATCCTAAAATACAGTTTGTGTTGACTGAAAAGAACACAAGCGTGTTTACTGTGCTCACATGTATCAGACCAAGTCAGTGAATCTGAAAAGGGTATTAAAAAAGGTCAAATAAAGTAGCCCAGTGATCTTTCTATAATCAAAATGATTGTCATATGTATAAATCAGCAGATCTTGAGTTTCTTTCCCACACAATGTAACAATAGATTTGATTGTCATTTTTTCACATGAGCACTGACGGCTATGGCCAGCCTTAAGACAATAGAGGGAAAAGCAGCAGGACCAGCCCTGTGTCATTTATTTAAGTTTGCAAAGAATAAAGCACACACACACACACACACAAACACACACACACACACACAAACACACACACACACACACACACACACACACACACAAACACACAGTCAGTAAAAGGATCCAGGACCACTTCCACAGAATCCGAGTGGCCATGTACGCCTGCACTGCTGGTAATGCAGCAGGAGCAGCTCTCTCTCCTCTCCGTGTGTGTGTGTGTGTGTGTGTGTGTGTGTGTGTGTGTGTGTGTGTGTGTGTGATGGATGTCTCAGAGGCCAGGGCAGGTATTGTCATTAGGGGAGTCCCACAGCTCACTCTAAGAGCTCAGGACCCCAGCTGGATCTAAAGGCACCGTGCTGCTCAGCTCAGCTCAGCTCACAGCCCCTCCTCTCTACCAGAGACCGGAATATTCCGTGACACACGCTGGGGACCGAAAGAGGACTAGTGCGTGTGGAAGTGTCTCTTGTCCTGGAACACTTTCAGACCCACCCCCCTCACACACACACACACACGCACACAAACACACAAGCACACACACACACACACACACACACACACACACACACACACACACACACACACACACACACACACACACACACACACACACACACACACACACACATACACACACACACACACACACACACATACACACACACACAAAAACACACACACACATACACACACACACAAAAACACACACACACACACACACACACACAGCCCTGGGCAGCATACGGATGGCACAGGCGGGCTGAATATTGACAGACGGACCGGCAGCCTGCCTGTGCCGCAACTTTCTCCTGACAGACAGACGGATGGATTAAATTGGAGCAGGTTTCTTGGAAAATGAGCAAAGGGAAAGGCGTAGTAGACTTACTGGAACACTCTTAAGTAGGAATTGCCTCCGTCAACGCCCGCTGCCCCTTCAGGCACCTATCTACGGCACACACACACACACACACACACACCCACACACACACACACACACACACACACACACACACACACACACACACACACTATCTGTGCGCACCCAGGGGAGGGGTGAGTCAGAGTGGGATGGTGAGTCACCCATTCTCCAGGGAGCTGACGCAAACAGGAGCATCAGCAGCGGCAGACTCCCACACACCTCAGCACCCCAGCAGCAGCAGCAGTGGCATACACACACACACCAACACACACACACACACACACACACACACACACACACACACACACACACACACACACACACACACACACACTCCAACACACACACACACACACACACACACACACACACACACACAGAGACACACATACACACAGAGACAGACACACACACAGACACAGACACACACACACACACACACACACACAGACACAGACACACACACACAATATCCCACACACCTCAGCAAGCCAGCAGCAGCAGTGGCAGCGATTCCCAGCTGAGAACGTAAGCAACGCCTCCCCTCTTACTGGAAGTGGGCTCCACTCTCTCTCCATCCGCTGCAAAATATTTTTTGTTTTCTTTTCTTTGCCCTTCCCCTCTATTCCCCCCTCCCTCCCTCCATCCCTCCCTCATTACCGCTCTACCTCTCCAGGGTCACGGGGGCAGTTAATTAGAGCGAGGAGTAGAGGACTTCCAGGGGAATGGAAGGAGAGGAGGAGACGGAGGAAGAGGGGGAGGGGGAGGGGGAGGTTTGGTGGGTCTCGCCGTCCGCTCCTACAGGGGTGCAGAGACGCCTCCACCCCCCGACCCTCCACCCGACGTGCCAAGGGTACGAGACAGCCTGTTATTGCCCAGAAAAAAAGGAGCCATTTCATGACTTCAGGCACCTCAGAAAAGCAATAATATAGCCACTCTCCCACAAGTCAGGTGTAGATGGGATATTAAACCGGAGTGGTTCTTTCTTTCCATTCATTCAGTGTCACAGAGCTATCAGCAGCGAGGCAGAGAGAGTGAGAGAGTGAGAGAGAGTGAGGGGGCGAGGGAATAAATAAGAGGGAGAGGAGAGATACAGAGAAGAATGTGTGAGTGAGTGAGACAGATAGAGAACGAGTGCGAGGGAGAGGGAGAAAGATAGAGGGAGAGGGAGAAAGAGAGAGAGAGAGGGAGAGGGAGAAGGAGAGAGAGAGATGGAGAGGGAGAGAGAGAGATGGGGATGGAGACAAAGAGTGCCCCATTTCCATGTGTTTGGCAGATTGGAGGCTTTTAGGCAGATAGTGGCACCGCTTTGTGAGGTGAACCCTCTGGGTTTCCACTCCGTCTCTCTTTCTCTCTCTCTCTTTCTCTCTCTCTCCCTCTCTCTCTCTCTCTTTCTCTCTCTCTCTCTTACTCTCTCTCTCTCTCTCCCTCTGCCCTCCCTTCTCCACCATAAACGCTGCTTAAATGTCACTGCGGGGTCGAGCGCACTGATCTTAGATCAGACTGAAGTGGGCCGTAGAGCGAGCGAGCAGATCCACTGTGCTGGCGTCAGGCTGGGCTGGGTATTGTTCCGTGGGCCGCAGTGGCTCAGGAGCGCATGGAGAGGAGGGGGGGGGGGGTGGGGGGGGGGGGGTGGGGGGGGGGTGGGCGGTGGCTTTGACATGCAAATCCCACTTTTATCTCATTTCCCTATTAGACAGCCATGGCAACGTGGATACGGGCCTAATGAGAAGCACGCACACAGGTTAAGCAGTGTGCACACACTCACTCAGTCACACACACACACACACACATACTCACTCACTCGGTCACATACACACACACACACACACACACACACACATACTCACTCACTCGGTCACATACACACACACACACACACACACACACACAGACACACACACACACACACAAACACACACACACACACACACACACACACATTCACACACTCGGTCACACACACACACACACACAGTCACACACAAACACACACACACTAACACACACATACACACACTCACTCGTCACACACACACACACACACACACACACACATACTCACTCACTCGGTCACATACACACACACACAGACACACACAGACACAGACACACACACACACACACACAAACACACACACACTCACACACAAACACACACACACTAACACACACATACACACACTCACTCGGTCACACACACACACACTCACACTCAGTCACACTGAACACACAATCACTCACTTGGTCACACACACACACACACACACTCACTCACTCGGTCACACACACACACACACACACACACACACACACACACACACACAAACACACACACACACACACACACACACACACAAACACACTCACACACACACTGGTCACACACTCACTCGCCACGCAAGGGTGACTGGAGAGCACAACTCCACTTATACACATGGATGACTTGAAGACCTTACGCACACACTCAATCACACACACACACACCCTCTCACACACTCCAGAATACACATGCACATTCACACACTCAAGAATACACACACACACACTCTCACACACTCAAGAATACACACACAAACACCCTCAAGAATACACACACACGCACTCAAATCACTCAAGATAAATACACAACACTCACACATTTACACAGACAAACACACAGAGACACACACACACACACAATGTATTATTTATTATTCAGCCTGCACTGTGCTTCCTTATCAAACTCTTCCTCTCACATTCACACATGTTTAAAGAATGTGTAAACAAACATGGACACACCCACACACACATGTGCACGATGTGTAAATATGTCTGGGCTTCTGGGAGCAAACCACACTAACCACAGCTATCTCTAACCTCAGTGTCTGCCTTCACACAACCTCCCCTCTCCCTCTCTCACATGAACACGTATATATCTCTCCGACCACACACACACACACACACAAACACATACACAAACACACACACACACACACACACACACACACACACACACACACACACACACACACACACACACACACACACACACACACACACACACACACACACACACACACAAGCTACCAGACACTCTCATGTCATGCTGCCATGTGACTCCTGGTCCTCCTGACGCAGCATGTGTTCTGTGTTCTGTGTAGTATCAGGCTGCAGTCAGACATAGATAGGGACACGCAAATCAAACCTGCAAATAGCCTGTGTGTGTGTGTGTGTGTGTGTGTGTGTGTGTGTGTGTGTGTGTATGTGTATGTGTGTATGTTTGTGTGTGTGTGTGTGTGTGTTTGTGTGTGTGTGTGTGTGTGTGTGTGTGTGTGTGTGTGTGTGTGTGTGTGTGTGTGTGTGTGGGTGTGTGTGTGTGTGTGTGTGTGTGTGTGCTGTGTGTACGTGCTGTGGCAGATTCATTTGCCTCGCTCGCTGCAGACGCCTCGCTCCTGACCTGGCATCAGGCCCAGTCACCTGACACATAAAGCACAAGGCCTCCCTATCTATATACCTCTCTCTCTCTCTCTTTATCCCTCCATCTCCCCTGCCTCTCTCTCTCTTCTTTATCCCTCAATCTTTTGACCTCTCTCTCTATCCCTCCATCTCCCCTCCCTCTCTCTTTCTCTATCCCTCCATCTCCCCTCCCTCTCTCTCTTTCTTTATCCCTCCATCTCCCCCTAACTCTCTCTATTTGCCTTTTTACATGCTTTACTTTCTCACTCTCTCCCAGACATGCACACACACTTTGTCTGTCTTTCCAGTCTCGTTCTTCATTTTCTCCCCATATCCCGCTCTCTTTAACTTTCCCTTTTTGTTTTATCCCCCCCCCCCTCTCTCTCTCTCTTTCTCTCTTCTCTCCTTCTTTCTCGCTGCTGTGTTTTATTTGACAGCGTCACTAAAGCCGGCCTGATGTGGATTTATGAGTGTATTAGAGCCATTACCCAAACACGTGTCAGAGCAGAAGTTTACGGCGCGCCCCACTGCAAGGGTCACGTTTGAGCGCCGTTAGCAGCTAGCCCAGTCTGCCCATGCCACGGCCACCTCCTTTCACACAATTGAGGAGAGAGAGAGAGAGAGAGAGAGAGAGAGAGAGAGAGAAAGAGAGAGAGAGAGAAAGAGAAGGGTAGTTAGGGAAACAAAGAAAGAAGGGTGAGAGAGAGAGAAGAAGGGAAGAGACGTGGATTGTAAAATTGATTGAGAGACTAAGGACAGAGATTTGAGGTTGATTAGCACAAAAGTAGCTAGCAAAACAAAACTCCTGCTATACGACCCTCATAAAAGCAGAGAGCTGTGGAAGAGAGAAACGTGCAGCCAGCTTTAAAACAGACGGAGAGAAGGAGAGAGAGGGAGAGAGAGAGAAAGAGAGAAATGAGAGGTGTAAAAACAGACTGATTGTGTCTGCTTGGATTTATTGGATTTGCTGAGAACTGCCTCAAGTTTCCATGTCTGTGTGTTGCTGCCCTTGTTTACGACTCTCGTTATAAATGTTGGATTCTCTCTAGCAGCCACGTAATCACAGGACACTTTGGAGTCGGAGGGAAGATCCCCATAGTAATCCTGTTTTAACTGCTCAAAGGGCACATCACAATGGAGGGCAAGACTAGCAGCCTGGCACAGAATCAGAACTCTCACCATACTGCACTCATGCGTCAAACACCTGACAATTAACCCTTGTTCAAATGGAGCCCAGTTTATGATGATTTCTTTTCTATAGGCATGTCACGCATATGTTTTTAATGCAAAGTTAGTGTACACTTACGGATATTACGGATCCAAACATAGATTAATGCATGGGCCAACGAGCAAAACATTAACCTTAGAATGAATGTATCCTATGTCATGTGTAATGTAGGTTAATGGATTGTTCATGTCCTTATTCCATTTTATGACACGATGGATCCCATAGCTACCACTATGCAGTGGCCATTAGCTTTAGCTTTGACTAATCGTACGTAATGACACCTTTTCTGTTAAGGATTAGCCCCTGTGACCTACTTTAGGTGCGGATACTTAATATAAAGCATATTCAGTACAGTACATTTGGTTGTCAATAGAACTGTGGTGTTTTTCCAGTCTCCTGTGGCATAATTATGTTTTATTGTACACTTGTGTATCAGCTTTGAGACCCCCCATATTGGGTCTGTGTATGGTGTGTATCATGGCAAAATACAACTCCTGTTTTTAAATAATCACTCACTGATGAATAATATATTGTAAACATGCAAGTCTTTTGACATCATTCTTTGCCGCCTCCTCATTATCATACATAGATATCACATATATTGAGCAAAGTGTTCATTATGTTGCGATAATATGCTGATGTAGAAAGCTGACTAAAATATGGTATATTCTAGAAATTAAATATTAACCACGTAGTCACGTAGAACGAAGCAGCCACTACATAGAAATGAAATGAATTGCCTTTAGGGTGTCTCGAGAGGTTCTAGCACCGCCAAGGTCATGGATATAATTCCCACAAACACACTGACTGAGGCTGATCCAATGTTAGTGTGGGTCACTTTAGATAAAGCAGCTTAGATTAGCTTCTGAAGGATGGTGTGAAAAGGATTGTATAATGTTCAGGACAATACAGTAATTATATAATTAGTGATTGACTGCGGAGAGACATGATACATTGCATTGTTTGTCAACCATGGTTTTCCTTGGTGGTACAAAAAACACATAGATGAAACATAAAATGCATAACCAAACCATAGGAAACCAGAGTCAGAAATGAATGCTGCTACTGTGAGGTACACATAAGATATGTATAGTCTACAGGATGCTATAGGTCCATGTGTGGTTGGAATACATTCTATATGTATACATACAGTAACATCATATAATGTATTCATGTTATATAAAATAATATAATGTATTCCATGTCATATAAAATAATATAATGTGTTTCATATTATATAAAATAATATAATGTGTTTCACGTTATATCAAATAACATCATGTATTTCATGTCATATAAAATAATATAATGTGTTTCAAATTATATAAAATAATATAAGGTGTTTCATATTATATAAAATAATATAATGCATTTCATTTCATATAAAATAATATAATGTGTTTCATGTTATATAAAATAATATAATGTGTAATATTCTTAATGCAAATGTACATTCCTGGAGTTGAAATCCTCACACCAAATCCAACAGGGGATTTAATTTTTTCACCAAGGCAAAATAAAAAGATCATCATTAGCTACAGGACTAGATTCTCTCTTAGCAGGTGGAGGAGAGGAGATGGAGAGAGTGAGAAAGAGAAAGAGAGAGAGAGAGGGAGGGAGAGATGGAGAGAGTGAGAAAAAGAGGGGAGCGCTGAGGAGGACAGAATGTGGCAGAGCGAGCGGTGGACGGGGAGCTGGTGTGTGTGTACTCCCACACGCGTGGAGACGCATCGCTGGAAACGTTTTAATTCATGCCATCAACGTGACAGGGTTAACGAGTGGCAACGGGTGCCTGGGGACCCTGATCCGGGCAGAGAGAGGGAGAGAGAGAGATGGAGAGAGAGAGAGAGAGAGAGAGAGAGAGAGAGAGAGAGAGAGAGAGAGAGAGAGAGAGAGAGTGGGTAGAGATTGAGTGGGGAGGGGCAGAAAAAGAGTGAGAGGGAGGAGAGGAGAGGAGTGGAGGGGAGGGTGGGGACTGACACCCCTGGTAGATGGTTGGGGATGGATCCAGACAAGGAGGAGGGGAGAGGATGAGTTAGAGATGAGCAGGGTGAGGTGAGGTGGAGGAGAAAAGAGAGAGGGAGAGAGAGAGAGGGACGGAGGGGAAAAAAGGGGGAATCATGGGAAATGTGATTGGCTATTTGAGATGCCATCCCAGCGATTGTCTCTCTAATTCATCTCCATGGTCCGGACAAACTGACTGAGCTCACACTACTGCGGACCATGGCAACCACCCCCCACCCCACCGTTCCTCCCTCTCTGTTTCTATCTTTCTCTCTCTCTCTCTCCCTCTCTGTTCTTCTCTCTCTCGCTCTCCCTCTCTGTTTCTCTCTCTCTCCCTCTCTGTTTCTCTCTCTCTCCCTCTTTCTCTCTCTCCTCCTTCTCTGTTTCTCTTTCTCTCTCTCCCTTCCTCTCTGTTTCTCTCTCTCTCTCTCCCTCTTTCTCTCTCTCCCTCCTTCTCTGCTTCTCTCTCTCTCTCTCCCTCCCTCTCTGTTTCTCTCTCTCTCTGCAGCTCTAAAGGTCAGTGCTGTTGCTGTCTGCAGATCAGGTGTGGGCAGTGGGAGGGAGGAGACAGATGGTGCTGTTTGTTTGTTGTTGCTGGGAGTTTTAATTGCCACAACAAGTACAGTGCATTTCCCTGCCCCTATACACACACACATACACATACTCACGCACACACACACACACACTCACAGACACAGACACAGACACAGACACACACACAGACACACACACACACACTCACAGACACAG
>NC_137920.1:39112789-39115289 GCF_963457725.1 Sprattus sprattus
TAAAAATAAAACCCACAACAAATCTAAATATTCCAAGTTCTGTTTCAACCCAATCATAAAGATCTTTGAAATTAAATCATTGAAAAAAATCAAAAAAAATTGAAAAGTGTTATTTAAAGGCATTGAAATTTAGAGGCATAGAGATGTCAGGGTTGGGGACAGCTACTTCCCAATAGAAAGTACCCTATAATTGATGATTTTGTATATATTTAGCTTATCACTATCTCATTTAATGCATTGGGTTTAAATAAACATTTTCTTAGTAAATATCTATGCCTAAATACCTAATTGTTTTGTAAATAGTTTTTATTGTTGAGGGACTGCATATTACACGAATTCGGTAGAATGGCCCATATACCGTATGCAATATATTTCATTGAAATAGCATGTTAAACAGGTTAGAAGTGACAAAATGTATCTGAATGGATGGAAATTGAAATTGTTTAATCTGCCAGCCATAAAATCATTATTATACGTATATTGTCCAGAGAACACAACCGTAAACAGGCCCTGCTGGGTCATAAAATGACAGACAAAAGACTGAAAAACACATAAACCCAGACGCAAATACACAAAGATGATTTTGCGCACAGACACCCACACACAGACACACAGACACACAGACACACACACACACACACACACACACACACACACACACACAGCCACGTGCACAAAACCACCAACAAAATGACCTCCAAGTCCTGTGGGACGTCATCAGGACACAGAGAGGTCAGGAGGTCTGGAAGCAAATCACAATAACCACAGTCATCTCACACACAATCTCAAACACACACAAACACACACACACACACACACACACACACACACACACACACACACACACACACACACACACACACACACACACACACACACACACACACACACACACAAACACACGCACACACACACACGCACACAAACACGCGCACGCACACACACACAAACACGCACACACACACACACACACACACACACACACACACACACACACACACACACACACACACACATCACCATGTGTGCCTGTCCACCTGCTGAAGGAACATGTTGATCTTTGTGAGCGCTATTTCAGAACTAAAAGAGATCGATGTAGTCTGGTGGCAGCAAAGCAAACCAATAAAATTGGTGTGACCTTTTCCACCAGGGCGCCCCCCAACCCTCTCTGAGCCGACTGCTAGAGATGAGCTAAATTACAACCCTGCAGAGAGAAACACCCTCTGAACATAGAAGTAGAAATACAAGGGAAGGTGGGGGTGGGGTGGGTAGGATCGGGTTCCATGAAATAGGATTTAACAAATGTAATGTGTGTTAAATGTAGGGGTGGAAGGAACCGAAATTACCTAAATTGACCCAGATCCTGTGTAGAACCAGGTGACCTCTGAGACAAGCTCATATGTGAAGGAGAGTGTGATGATGCACAAATACATAGGGTGGTGCAGAGAGAGAGAGGGGGAGAGAGCACCTTGTGTGTGTGTGTGTGTGTGTGTGTGTGTGTGTGAAATCGTGAGTGTTTGTGTGTATGTGTATGTGTATGGTGTTTGTTTATGTGTGTGTCTGTGTGTGTGTGTGTGTGTGTGTGTGTGTGTGTGAGTTAGTGTGTGTGAGGGTGTGTGTGTGTATGTGTGTGTGTGAGTGTGTGTGAGTTAGTGTGTGTGAGGGTGTGTGTGTGTATGTGTGTGTGTGTGTGTGTGTGTGTGTGTGTATGTGTGTGTGTTTGTGTGTGTGTGCAGGGTTTTTCCTGCATAGAGAAAATGTAGGCGCGCGCCTAAGCCGTTTTCCCGAACGCCTATGAAAAATCACGAGCGCCTAAAGGCAAAAAAAAACTGTCATCCAATTCAGCTTAATGGTGTTTTAAGCGCTCACGTTGAATTCAAGCAGCAGCAGCAGATCCCGCCTCCTACCCCCTCAGCCAATCATTGAACAGAGGTTTCTCCAAGTTTGCCAGACGTTAGTCACTTTAATTTTATTTTTTTGTATAAAGCAGCTAGCAAGCAGTTGCCTACATTATCTTAAAAAAAACAATACTTTGATAGTAGGCTTTAAGCTTTATTTAAGCAGTGTGTGCGTGAACCTATATATCCTATGTGTGATGGTAAGACTAATATTAATGCCATATATACAATAACTGATTTATGAGAGCTATCCAAAGACTGGTGGCTGCCGATTTAGCAGTCAACCTACCTTACTCTGTACGTTTAGATGCTTTACAGGTAGCTGTAAGCCATTAGATGCCTGGGAAATATTTAGTATCTATAAATAACAGCTCACCTTTATCTTTTCAACCAGATTTGTAAACAGGTCGCGATCAACAGGCTCAATAGGTACAATAGGCTACCTTGGTTAAAAATCGAATTACGGTATGCTAGCATTGCGCTAAATAATAAGTCACTTATTGTATATGGCATAAATATTATTCTAAAACACCTTCACTAGTTGTTTAAAGCAGATTTGTGAGCAATTCATCACGTATGCAATGCACGTCAGCGAATATGTT
>NC_137920.1:39120289-39155289 GCF_963457725.1 Sprattus sprattus
CTGCCTCCCTCTCTTTCTCTCTCTCTTTATGTTCCCCCTCTTTCCTGGCCGACTGGGCTATAACTGCACAGAGTGCTTTGTCCGAGAGGGAGCCAAGCTCGGCAGGCTTTCTGGCAGGCATGTACAGAGCATGTTTTTCAGAGATGTTTTTGTCTGCATTAGCCAGGGAGGAGAAGAAAGACGAGTAGGAGGAGGAGGAGGGAGTGCGGACAGACAAGGAAGAAGGAGGTGGTGGGAAGAAGGAGGGGGGGGGGGGGGGGGGGGGGGCGAATAAGGGGAAACTAAATTGGGCAGAGAGAGAGTGAGAGCAAAGGAGAGGGATCAGGAAATAATATATTGGGATCATGGACAGGAGGAAAGAGTAAAAGGGGGATTGACATGGGGACAGGTAGAACAGTAGAGAAGAGATGGACAGAGAGACAGACTGACAGACAGACTGAGGGACAGACAGAGGGACAGACAGAGAGACAGATAGAGAGACAGAGACTGAGACTGAGAGACAGACTGAAAGACAAAAGGGAGAGAATGGCGAAGTGGGGCAGGAGGAGGACCCAAACAGCTGTCTGGACTTGGCAGCAAGCCCACACCTGCACACTCAATCCTGGGCTTTCGGTGCAGCCTGCTCTGGCTCTAGCTCTGGCTCTGGCTCTGGCTCTGGCTCTGGCTCTGGCTCTGGCTCTGGCTTTGGCTTTGGCTTTGGCAAGGTCTGTGGGAGCTTTGCACCAATCTGATTTATTTCCATCCAGACTAGAGTGCACTAAATATCAGCAAACCCACAACATCTCACAGAAGCGAATAAATCTAAAGCCACAGTTTTAAAAGCAGCCCAGAAATGTGGGCGAGTCCTCACGACAGCACAGGGAGAGATGGGAAAGACATGTGTCCATGCGATGGCACGCAGCATTAAATTCCTCCATTAAAAATCATTATGGCCGTCACAAGGGTAATACACATCTTCATAGACTGAAGACGAAACGGTCAATTATGGGAAAAAATGTGTCAATTTGTTCTAGAAGGACATGTGATATTACCAGAAATGTGTGGCACACTGATGCACATACCATCAAACCCTTTATAATGCGTGTCTCTATTCATTTGGGTATTTGTTTATGGTGGTATACTGCATGTTTGTGTGTGTGTATGTGTGTGTGTGTGTGTTTGTGTGTGTGTGTGTGTGTGTGTGTGTGTGTGTGTGTATTGCAGACTGGATGTAATCATCTGTCATTAACAACATTGCCGCTAAAAGACAGCAGTCCTCTTTCGTCCCATGACCATTTTAATGATTATATGTATATTATATGCCCTCCCTAAATGAATGAAGAATCAAATACAACTTTGTCTTTGGTTTTAAATATTGGTGATTTCTATCCTAATGTCATTTTCTTTTATGTGGTATTACATGTACAGTTTTCTCCGATGAGGTCTTGAACTTAAAATGAACCACAGAAGGCCATCTAGGGAGAGAGCACCAAGATGAGAAGATTTGCCAGGCGGTGAATTGAAGATGTTGTGTCAGAGGCATTCATCATGCAAGGCTGACTAATGATGTTGTTTCTGCCTAAACAAGCCCAGCTGTCCCTCCCCACCCAGTCTTCCCAGAAGCTCGACGTGACGACCGAGTTTACTTGCTATCAAGAGCACGGTCATCAGCACATTTGGCACGGTGCAGAGAAAACTGTGTGTCTAATAACTGCATGGCTTTTAAGCCCAGTCTGGAGCCGACTTGGGCATTTTAGTGGTTGATTTCAGGTGAATTTATAGCCGTGTCAGGGAGTTTTACGAGTTCATCTTCATATTCTGACTTTATCGCCACGATTCTGGTGTAAATTGAGTCTGCAGCTATATTTCAACAAGGCATATACAGTATATAGCAAGCAGCAACAAGGAGGCTGTGAGAAAATGCAGTTATTTAAATGTCAAAGCAAAGCATTTCTCTCTGATCCGATACAAATCAAATATTGTTCATGAACAATGTAAGGTACACTTCTATTTCTGAAACGCTATACAGCCACAACACTAATGGTAAAAACATTGTAATTATGCAAACAAGAATAGACCACATAGAGTGTTTTGAAGATGTGTGAGCCTATATGATGTATAAATAGCAGAAAATTATGCTGAATGTCTCAGTGTAGCAGTCATGTAGACTTGTACTCACCTTGCACACTCTATAACTTCACTACCTAAGGACCAAAAGGTTTTAAGGAAAAACATAAATAACAACATAGTTTAAAAAAACACGCATTTGATGTACTACATGACAGCTTTTAGGTTCTTGACATGTGCTTGAACACACCATTAGATTCGACAAATTCAGGTTTGCGGTAAGTTGGGCTCCCCTTCAAATATGATTGCTCTGGGCACTGGAGGCTATGAATGGCAGCAATGACATCCAAGAAGCTTCATAAATCACGTCAGCAGTAACCATGAATTACACATATTAAGGGAAGTGGTAAGTGGCAAGGTTAGGTGAAACACTAGCCATGACTGTTTTCCAGATAAAACAGCCTAACATGAGTCAGACTCAGACCTTGTTTATGTGCTTACCACACTTCACTGGTAATATATTTTCCAATTATGTTGTTTCTAGTGAGTCATGATGTAAATTGAGAGAAGGAACATGTGACTGTGCTGAACCTCACTCTTGGACCCCACTCAAACTGTTCCTTTATATGGTGTGTCTTTGTTCCTTCGTGGCTGCAAAAGTCACACATCAGGTTGAAAACAATCTGAACTTGACAACATCTTTAATTTGGTGTTGTGGAATTCGTACTTATTCCTTCAGGAAGATATCTCGCATATCTTCACGCACAGAATTTCAGGAATTACCTGTTTTTAAGTGCATCGATTTTTGAAATGGCGGGAGTAACGGGAACAATTTTCACTGCAATGCTGTAAAAAAAAAATCGAAGATAATTACGTTATTCATCACGTTCGTCAAAAAGGAAGGGGGGAAACAAACAAGTTGCATTTCTTTGAAGAATATAAGCACATCATAACAATGATTCACTACTGCACCTGTTTAGCCTTGTTGCCTTTGGAAGCAGGCACTGCCCCAAATGACTTTGCATGACACACGCTGGCATTTGTACACCTGTCCATACCCGTGAACGTTCTCTCACTCCCGCTTATAGCGCATTCCGACACAACATTCTTTTATTGTCTATTTCAAGTAGCCCACACGTTGATATTAAAGCATTAACGCCTAACATTTTCTGTCTGAATGGCGTAGCTTTCAGACATGTCTGGAGTACAATGCCATAGACAGACCAGCTTCTTCCCAATTAGGACAAAATATTACTTGAGACATCCTGCGTTTGAAGCTTAAATTCTGTTGTTTGTCTCAATTAATTGGAATTTTTGGTGAAATGTTGGCAGTGGTATCATACACAGGGACCACTCAAATCTGCTGAGCACAAGACTGGATGTCGCAGACAACAGAGCCGGCGATGTGGTTTAAAAATAGATACATATTGTTTTCTTGGCCATGGTGTTGTTCATTTGATAACAAATCGACGGTATAGGCTATTCCAACACTAGTGTAGAATATTATAGTTGTTTTTATTCCAGGCTACTTGGTTCGCAAGTAAAGGGTGGTTCAGATATAAATTGAAGCCGACGTTTCAGCTGTTAGGCTAATTGGGAAAGGCTTCTTCTGGCACCTAATCTTTTAGATTTGCATAAGATATTAAGGGATGAACATGTTCCCCAGTGGAGCAGAGCAGGGAACATAGAGTAATTTATTTATTCCATCGGTTGCGCTGACACTGAAAATAAAGTAAACGTCAACGTACTTCGGAAGCTCATGTGTGTTTAAATATAAAGTGCATGCTTTTTGAAACGGAGTGAAGTTCTCGTTGTTTTATGGCCTTCTTATCTTCAGTTAGTGCGACGCGGGAGATTACATCCAGTTCTGTAATCTGATCAGAGCGGAATGAGAAATGTCTGTTTTGGTGTTGTGCCAGGTCAGGTTGATAGAACATGTGACAAAAGCTTCAAGTGTGCTTACGCTCAGACAAAACGTGTGCTTTCACTGCCGACATTTTGTGGAGCGCAGTCACGTTTGCAGCAGAGTGCCGATTTAACCTCGCTGTAAAACGTGATAACAAGGACCTCATTTTATGGTGCTTACCACCCATTTACAACACCAACCGATGCATGCCCCCACCATACAGGTAATAATAGGCTGCTCGTAATAGTTAGAAAATAAATAGCTTTGATAAAAGGCTGCATTTGCAGTTTCCTGTGATTTATTCAAAGAACAAATATTGTCATGTTTAATGAGCTGGAAACACATGAACACTACCTCAAGCTAGGCTGTTCAAGTAGACGCAGTCATCAAATGAAAAATAATAGGCTATGATTTTCCAGGTTGATGGAACAACACCCCCTTTCTTAGAGCACACGCTGCAATACTTCTCACAAAAGAGATATAATTATAAAGGACGTTCAGTTCCCACTCCCATGCCATTATTATATGATAGACTTTGAGCCAATTCATCACGGAAGCCAGTATAGAATATATGAATCATTTTAGAAAGAAACGACCACAATTAACAGGAACAGGAGGCTAAAAAAGAAGAAGAATTGAGATTGTGTGTGTGAGGGTTGAGGTCCATAATGTGAGTGGGGCTAAAGAGGAACAGTGAAGTGCACGGTGCCCACCAAGCAGCCATGGTCAAGTTCACTGGCAACAACAATTAATTCACTTCCTTCCTCAGGTTCCCAGAAGAACCCCCCTGCTTCCTCTTACACACAAACACAAACACACACACACACACACACACACACACACACACACACAAACACACACACACACACACACGCACGCACGCGCACACACACACACACACACACACACACACACACACACACACACACACACACACAATCAAACCCCCAAGTGTTCAGATAAAGGCACAGAAACAAACACACACCTAAATAAACAAACAAACACACATACACACACACACAGACACACCACACACACAGACAGACACACACACACACACACACACACACACACACACACACACATACACACACCTACAGACCTACAACTCGGACCAGCACACAGTGGACAAACTCTAATCAGCATCTCTCTTGACAGCACCACTAGCCATGAATGCGCTCACACCAATCACCTGTTTGGAGCCGTGGAGATGACTGACACACAGGCAGCCCTGGATGAAGGCGTGGGGCATTCTGGGAGGATTCTCTTGGGGGAGACTGCAGCACAATGGGAGAATCAGTATGAGTGGCTACTGGGTGCTTACACACACACACACACACACACACACACACACACACACACACACACACACACACACACACACACACACACACACATAACAAACACACATAACACACACACACACACACACACACACACACACACACACACACACACACACGCACACACGCACACATACATACACACAAACACACACACAGTACTGGGTGCTTACACAGCACATTTCATCCACCGCCGCCACCTGCTCAAGAGGGCTGCTTATCTCCACACATACCCAAAAAACACAGAGGAGGATGAAGAATGACGTCTAAGGCTAACGCAGCTAGCGCGGCTCTCGGTTTTTTAGGGGGGAGGTGTGGGAGAGACTGAGAGAGAGAGAGAGAGAGAGAGAGAGAGAGAGAGAGAGAGGGGGAGGAATAGAGGGAGGGATGATCTCTTGGGCAGCCCGTGTGTGTGTGTGAGTGTGTGTGTGTGTGTGTGTAAGGGGTGGCTTTCTTTTGTCTGAGCTGCTCTCTGTTTCATTAACACATCAGGAGAGCCCCTTCCCCCCAGACAGAGCACAGCTCAAGAGCGTGTGTGTGTGTGTGTGTGTGTGTGTGTGTGTGTGTGTGTGTGTGTGTGTGTGTGTCTGTGCACATGTGTGTGTGTGTCTGTGCACATGTGTGTGTGTGTCTGGGAGGGGAGGGGATGTCTCTGTGTGTGCATGTGTGGATGGAAGAGAGTGTGTGTGTGTGTGTATGTGTCCTAATGCCTGCTCTGTATTCATTATCGCCTCTGCCTGCTCCCCTGCCCACCACGGCCGGCAGTAATTGATAATTAAAGAGCAATAACACAGTGGTCAATGCAATCACCCTGCAGGAGTCCAAACCCCAAACCCCCACTCACACACACACACACACACACACACACACACACACACACACACACACACACACACACACACACACACACACACACACACACACACACACACACACACTCACATACACACACACACACACTCGCAAGCACGCACGCACGCACGCACGCACGCACGCACGCACGCACGCACGCACGCACGCACACACACACACACACAAACACACACACACACACACACACACACACATTTTATATATATCATTAAAATAAAACAATAGACAACAAACACACTTACATTTTGCACACATAGACAAAAAAATAACAACAAAAACAGAAAATACAGAATCAGACAAGAAACACCGGCACCATGACTACCACTGTCGGTATCAGCCGTGTCCTTTCATTCAAGGTGACCTGAACAACGTATGTATTTGTCTTAACAGGATGTTTTTTTATTTTATCTTCCAGAGGTGCTGTTCTGTACACCCTGTGCTCCCCAGAGACACACACTTCAGTGGAACACAAGTATGCATATTCTTTCAGAGATAACATGACGAAACAAGATACTAGGAGACTTTGTAGCTTTAAATAGAAATGGATTCCCTTCAATCTCTCATCAAATGCACACACACAAACACACATATACATGTGCACACATACACACACACACTGGTGTATTTTAACACAAAGACATAGAGAGAGAGAGAGAGAGAGAGAGAGAGAGAGAGAGAGAGAGAGCGAGAGAGAGAGAAAGAGAGAAAGAGAGAGAGATCAATATCGTGATATGCAGACATATTGATTCCAAAGTAGATTTTGGTCATGGGTACCTACTGGATACAATCTTACAAACAGCGTATTCTGATCAATCCCCAAGATAATGTCATGGCACAATGGCACAGTGCTTGTGCAGACTGCATGAAACTCTCCATGGAGCCTGACAGCACTGTAACACATTGGCAAAGTGATGGATGATACAACATTTTGGTGGGATAATGGAAAGTACCGGAATACAATAGAAAACCCGGAAGAAGCCTGTTGGAAGAAAATATTCAAAATAGTAAAAATGTATGATAACTGCAGGCTATGTATGAAGCCGTATGTCGATTATGTTTGATCATAATAATATGATAATTATTTCATCATTGTTAAAAAAAGGTAAAACAGATTCTTATACCACAGACCACATATGCACGTATTTTAATTAATAGTTCAGAATCATTAGGTCTAGAATCTCCATAATTATGCTGCAGAATTGATGAATCTGACACACTTTAATCTTTTAATTCACTGCGCTTAGACTGGGGAAGATAAGAACATCTATTCATTTTCAGGGCTGTCTGTGACAAGAGTTCAAACCCAGCCCCCCCCCCCCCCATCTAAATTTCATTTGATCCGTATGCTAGATCATCTTAGTCCAATTTTATTTCATTGTACATCTAATTCTATGAGAGGAGAGAAGTCTTTTTTATATGTCAAGAAGAAGTTCATCAAAGAAACATTTGAGCCCAGCCATAGTGAGGCAGTGAATCTCTCACAGAAGACCAGAGCGCTTCAGTGCCGTCCTTTGTACACAGAGATGGATGTGCAGTACTCCACTTGAAATGCATTTAGCCTGGTTATGAATATTCAATCTGCCGTTAACAGTGTTTAATTAGAGAGCGGCCGAGAGCGATAGGGGAGGGGGAGTTAATACAGCTCTCGGCTTGATTAAACATAGATCCATGAGCTATGAAATGTCAATGGTTGGTCAAGAGTAGCTAAGGCTGTGCTGGCCTGACTGACATACTTCTGCACATTGACCTGCATTCACCTTTTTTTTTTTGTTAAATTAAAAAAATCTGTGATCCGTTCAGAGCAACATATCTAATGGTCTGAGACTGGGAAAGAGCATGAGACCTGAGATGGTCGAGGAGAGCAAACAAAGCATCGCGTACACCTGCAGTAACCCCTGACACACACTCCCCCATATGTACCCATGGGAGGGACGAGAGAGAGGCAGTGAGTGTGTGGCTCTTAGGAGAGAGGGGGGAAGAGAGAGAGAGAGGAGGAGAGAGAGAGGAGGAGAGAGAGGGGGGAGTGGAGAGCGAGAGGAGGAGAGAGAGGGGGAGAGAATGAGAGAGAGAGAGGAGGGGAGAGAGAGAGGAGGAGAGAGGGGGTTAAAAGAGAGAGAGGGGGAGAAAGAAAGAGAGCGACTCAGAGAGAGAGGAGGAGAAAGAGAGAGAGAGAGACTCAGAGAGAGGGGGGGAAGAGAGAGAGAGAGGGAAAAGAGAGAGAGAGAGGGACAAGAGAGAAAGACAGAGACTCAGGGTAAAAAAAGCAAACACAACCCAGGTGAAGTGCTTTGTCTGTGGGACCTTTCAGCACCTCTTCTCAAAGCCACTTTCATCTCTCAGCCTAAAACATTCTTCCCTCTCACTTCTTCCCCCCCCCCCCCCCCACTCTCCCCTCCAAGGAACACATCACAGACGAACATGAAAACAGAGCCAGTGAAAGGGCCAGCCCTGAGTCAACCAACGATGCGCTCAGCAGATGCTGCTCACAATTGAAAATCAAAGTTTGCTCAGGAGGTGTCTTGCCATGTGTGCTCGGTGTGGAATCGCTTCCCAAAAATATCTGACAGAATCTTTCTTTTTACAAATAGGAGGCATGAAATGGTCGGCATTTGAATCAATAGTTCTGTTTGATTGCAGCTAAGCTTCAGGATATCAAGTTCCAGAATGAGGAAGATGTTTTCGTAAAAAAAACCTCATACCAGTGCTCAATGCGGAAACAGCTGTCGAGAAATTAAACTGGCACATCATAACAAAAGATGATTTAGAGAAGAAAGATGTTATTCTATTGTTCCATTGTGTATAGTATTATTTTGCTAAATTTCACTGGATGGATTGTTCCAATTCAGGATCTTGTACATTTCACATACTGTATGCTTTTAGCTAACAGTAAAGCAATGGTGCTTTTTAAGGTGATTCAAGCATGACAGTGCGTTGGTGTCCGTGCCAATAGTTAACCTGTGGCTGTAGCCCTGTCAGAAAAAGATATCACCATCATCTTCCACCAAATTGTTTTGGCAACATTCTTTTTACAGTAAAGCAATTGTGCTTTACAAGACTCTATAATTGTGGGACTCAATTTTGGACTGGTGATGTAAGCATGACAGTGCGTTGATATTACAAAATGTTCCCAAAGGTCTATCCTGATATTAACCTGGTCATAATCTTATCGCCGGATCAGCAAGCTGTGTTTTTAAGGCAATATAACAATAAACCATGTACAAACTGTTTTTCATACAAGTGACAAAGGATTTATAAAGGGATGTTTTCATACATGTTGCTGACAGGGTATTTCAAGATGCTTTTGAAAAGGGCTAAATGTCTTATCTTATCTTTCAGCCTCACTTCAGAAAGAGGTGAGTTTAAGGTGATAATTTGTTATATGCTATGGCTATGGTCATAGCATTCCATAGACACTTTCTGTCCTAAGCTATTAGCGCGTGTTTCTGACACATTACAATTGCACGGCAGAGGCCTAGTCCCCCATTAAGAGAGTAAGCACTCTCGTCACTTAGCATATCTGCTGCAGTAGGTGAATGGGCAACCTGATACAGGAAGCAGAGTGGAGCAGAGCGGAGCACATTCAAATCTATCAGCAGGCAGCCAGGAGGTCAGCTACTGGGCACGGAGGCGTGAGTGAGTGGAGAAGGGGGAAGTTGCAGAGCTAATGCCCAAGCCAAGGCGCTTACACAATACGCCGTCATAAGCGTGATATAACAACTCCACGCGACACCGTTGACTTCCTGTGGCATTAAGGTTTTGGTGCCAGATGCAGAATGTTGCTAGTGTACACGATGTACAGAATGTACTCAAAAATGTAACCCCACAAGCTTTTTTTTTGTGTGTGTGTAGTATTTCTTCCTCATTGGCCTCTCACACTGACTTTCTCTCTTTTGTTTTTTCTTTCTCTCTCTCTCTTTCTCTCGCTCTCTCCCAAGGTCACCTATTCTTCCACCTTGAAGCTGTTGCTTTAATGAGCATATAATTTCATTGACCGATACCAATTTGGTGTGTGAAAAAAAAAACACACACACACACACACACACTCATGCATTGAGACACATACATTGCCCAAACCACCCAATCCACTTTTCCTTAAAGCAAAATGGTTCAGCCAGCCATACACACACACACACACTCACACTCACACTCACACTCACACTCACACTCACAATCACACTAACACTCACACTCACACTCACACACACACACACACACACACACACACACACACACACACACACACACACACACACACACACACACACATACAGTCATAAAGGGTCATCCGTTCTCTCTTGTCTCTCAGGTAATATGAGAGCTCACGACACAGGACTGGCACCCCAGCAGGATAATAGATGTCTTTTGAAATATTTGTCACATTAGCAGTGGGGAGGGGGCTTAAACTCACTAATGTCTCACTTTAACATCAATTTGGGGCACTCAAATCCCCCCCCCCCCCCACACACACACAGACACACTGCTCCTCGGAGGTCCACTGGGGTCTTTGGCTGGAGGGGCGCCCCACCCAGCTTCTGCCTGCTCTTTGAACAGAGATGCAGATTAGCAGGAGCAGGAGCAGGAGCAGGAGCAGGAGCAGGAGCAGGAGCAGGAGCAGGAGCAGGAGCAGGAGCAGGAGCAGGAGCAAGAGCAGGAGCAGGAGCAGGAGCAGGAGCAGGCAGAGGGAAGCAGAGCAGAGCAGCCGTAGAGCAGCCGTAACCACAATCCCCCGTAACACTTGTGCCTTTTACAAGGAGGGGAGAAACTAATTAAACACTCAAATCCCCAGATGGAATTTGTATTCAGAGTGTTTTTTTAAGAAGACGACACGGCACTCGTAAGAGTCGTTCAGCTCGGGGTTGCCCTATATTTCCCCCATATTGCTTTTGTTAATAAAAAATTGTATTCTGGGGCATTTTTTTAAAAAGGAGAAAAGGAGACTCGGTATGACCTCAGAATCCCATTATCCGGTAACGGCCAAGTTATGTGCCAGAATGGACTAATATAGCCATGTCTATTGAAGCATAATCCACACAGATTTTAATTGCTGTTCCCCTGGGGGAGGCGGAGTGTGTGTGTGTGTGTGTGTGTCCTGCCAAATCCACTGGGGATGAAAGAGGAAGTGGTAACACTCTCCAGACTATTTATTTTTCCAGAAAACAGTGTTAAAATGTTGCTTTCCTAATGAGGTTTTTAATTCTTTTGTTGCACATGTTCTTATTGTGCCAGGAGCTGATTGTTTTTATGACCTTCAGCAGATCTGTAAAGGTCACAGAAACCAGTGTGATCAAATGTGAAGAAAAGGGTCCTCTAATAAACTGAGAGAAACATCACAAATTCCTCAGTAAGTCTTTGAACATCAATAAAAACAAAAATCTAGGCAATTCTGAAATGTTATTGTCTGGTCTGGCCCCCCATATGGGACATGTTTGAGTCAGCCTAAGTGTGCCTGTGTGTTTGTGTGACTTCTCCATTATGGCTCTGTGTGTTTGTGTGACTTCTCCATTATGGCTCTGTGTTTTTGTGTGACTGCTCCATTATGGCTCTGTAATCACATTTTCCCTCCGTCGCTGATGGTTCAGCATCAGACGTCAGATTCTATTTTTCCTGAGCGCAAAAGGCAAATGGCAATGCGTCCAATCACGACTGACGCGGGCGAGGGACCTGTGAGGAATCAAAAATGACACATCTACCTTTTCGTTTGGAGATGACTCTGAGACAGAATGAATGTACTCAATCAGCACAGCACTAATCAAAAAGGGATAACCTTTCTCTTTGTATTTATCACTGCCCCCCCCCCCCCCAAGAAAAAAAACACTGCCTTCCAAGCTTTTTTCCAGGGAATTGAAGGACAGCAAGAAACTTCCAGTCAGTGTGTGAGGCATTTAATCATGTTTAGGCAAACAAACAAACAAACAGGGACTCTACACACTCACAGGGACTCAAAACACCCCATGCAGAGAGGGGAAGGGTCAGGTTAGATAAGACCTGTTATGCAAGACTGTTATGAACACACAGAGCTTAGCAACACAGGTGACTGAACGCTGGTATGTGTATGTGAGGTTATCTGTGTTTGTGTGAGTTTCTCTGTGCAGGTGTGTTTGTTTTGCAGTGTATGAATGCATGCAAATATTTTTACGTATTTAAAAAACATTTACAATTGTAAACACCAATTACCATTTCCAGTGGGTAAGTCACAATGGTGTGTGTGTGTGTGTGTGTGTGTGTGTGTGTGTGTGTGTGTGTGTGTGTGTGTGTGTGTGTGAATATGTGTATATGTATTTGTGTGTGTGTGTGCACCTGTGTGTCAGAGTGTGTGTGTGTGCACCTGTGTGTCAGAGTGTGTGTGTGTGTGTGTGTGTGTGTGTGTGTGTGTGTGTGTGTGTGTGTGTGTGTGTGTGTGTGTGTAGGTGTACACACCAGCACCCTCACAGCCTTGGCCTTGTTGAAACACACACTGTTCAGCGGCCAAAGCCCTGGTCAGGTTATTGCTGAGACTGTGAGCACACAGAGCCCAGCTTTATTACAGGTAACTGGAAGACAAACAACAGTCCGCACTCTGGGGGTTGTGGACACACTCTGGTGGTAAAATCATCCAGGCAGAGGAGGCACAAGCGCTCTCCTGTGGCCCTGATCGACTGGGCCAAAACCAGAGGGCTCAGGATTAGCATGTTTTGGTTGTTGCTATACTAAGGACAGCTAAATTTAGCACAGGGCAATTTAGTATGCGGAATCCGTCTTGCTGAGGATTTAATGAAGCACTTTAGCAGCAGAATGTCATTAACGGGTCCAAATTTGCTTCTTAGTTCAGCTATTAATAATCTTTGTGAGAGAAAAGGACATTTTGAGCAGTAGATTGATGAGTTCAATGTAAAACTATTTAGAGAACTCGAAATTTAGAGCAGAAATGTTTCAAAATCTTTGGGCAGATTGTTCAGACAGAAGAGCATTTCATACCAACTTACATGCATCTTTCAGTTGAATCAATATTATACGTTTCCCACAATGTATTGATTGATTTATACTTATAAATCTTTTTCAGAGAAACTCAGCATTGTCCAACTAAATTACATATACGGCTATTACATGTATAGTTACACCTTTCTAGGCCTAGATGATAAAATAGATCACAGTACTTTCCTCTCTTTTTTTAAGTGGCCACAGTGGGAGTGCTTGGTGTTTTGTGAAAGGACATTCGTAACAGCCTTTGGGGTCAGATGGCAACACCTTCCCTCCCGATGGTGTCTCGGTCTGTCAATACTGTTCATTACACACAGCCAATTGGAGGAGGGATCGAAGCAAGGTTACAAGCCAGCCAGGTTCTTACCAATATGGCCGGGTGTTGTCAAAACGCATCAGTTAGATAACGCCGGGAGATCCCGATGCATGGATGCGGATAAAACAGCCCTTGTTAACACTAAAATTAGCAGGTGGGAGTCAGAGGGAATAACGAGAGTGACCTTCGCAACCCGGGTGGACCCTGCCGGTCGATATTCCTCTGCATGTTTTAACGAGGTAATCAGTAAGACGTGCTTTTAAGAGCATCCCAACGAGAGGGGAAAGCTGCGGTTAAAACCCTGACGTCAATAGCCATTAAAATGGTCGGCTCCACACTCTACTATCAATACAGGGCGAAAGTGAAGATATTAAACGTTTCATTTTGGCCATTAAAAGCACATTTTAACTTCCTCTTGCACACTCTTCTCCTTACCCTTATCTCTATGTTTAAACTGCGTTGTGTACCGAACCAGGGCAGACTTTTATAGCATGCACGCGCAGTAAATCATTTTAGACACCGAAGCAGTTTTCCAGAGTAAAGTCTGTTGTTTGGGACACGTCATACACCCACTCCACACATACCAACGGTGTCAGGGTCAAGCCACTGCTACCAAAGAAACACGTTCACTGGGGCTGTGTTTAGCCTACCTGTGACACAGCTATGCGTGCATGTGAACATGTGTGTGTATTTACTCGGTTACTGCTTGTTTACCCTCATATCCTTGTATGTGTTTGCTTGGTCTACTGTGCGTCCACACTGTTATTTACTCTGTGGCGTTGACAAGAGCACCACTGCATTTTTGGGATACTTGATATTGTGACTTGTATTACACATTTGAACTATTCTTGAGGTCATGGAATAACTGCTCCTTTCCCAAGATGATTGATTGATGATAATCCACATTCTTTTAGGAAATAGGTTTTTCTGAACCACCCTGTGTCAACAAACAAAAAGTGAACAAAAGCAAAAACAAAATCTGACTATTGGTCAGTAGCTGTCAGTATCCTGCTCACCCCATTGCAACACACTATAGACTACAACAACAAATCTTCTGTGCAAACCAAAAATAACTGAAGTAACTGATAGTAGCTCTGTGGTCACGCTGTTTTCCAGCTCATCGTGGGGACACATTATGTAGTAGCCATAAATAAACAGACAAAGTCAGTCTTGGGAAAACATCAAAACCTCCTGCATCCTCCTACTAGGCTGGCTTTAGGCACGGAGGGCGAAGGCACCAGGCGATCTTTGATGCTGGCGAGTGAGTTTATCCGTCCTGGACGCCGGGGACTAAACAGTGATTATGTGAGAGATGAGCGCCCACACTAACGCTGGCTAGGAGAAGTGTCTGTTTTTCTCTGCCCAGCCCGTCAACACAACAGCAGCAGCAGCCACTGAAGAGGTGGCACACCCAACATGGTGAGGCTCTGTTTAGTCTGCAGAGCAGCGTGCTCGTCAACAGAGACTTGTGGTGTTGTGGTATTTAGAATGATGAGAGAGAGAGAGAGAGAGGAGACTCACAGCAAATATACTGTACCATAATCACTTCTCCCAAAAAGTCAACTTGCTCAGTATGCGGGCAACATTTTGTGTGTATACAACAAGTGTTGACAAAACTGTATCTCTGATACTGACCAATAATAGGAGTGATATTTCCCAAAACGTTTTAGTAATACGTTAGTCAAGACCATTCAGTAGGAGCCCAATATCAGTCCCGCTGCTCAGGGCGCTGTAAAAAAAAATCAACATGCAACAGCTGCTGTAAACACCATTTGTAGTATTTCACCAGACTGAAGAGTGCACCACCTCCCGTCTGTATAGTGTGCATGTGTGAAAGGATTAGGAAAGTGGGATGCCAATCTCTTTGGAAGTTTCTGGACTGGTTCATATTTACAGTAACTGCATCCTGTTGATATTTTTACTTGAGGACAGACACAGAGATTAATTTTTTCGTTCTTTTTTTCCCTGACTAATGTCAATGAATGCCCATACTTTTATTTCAGTAACAATTCCTCGCATGAATCCCTGTCTCTACATTCAAATAGAAACACCTTTGGGCTCTCAAATATTTGTCATGATGGATATCATATGAAAAAGGAAACATTAAAATTAAAAATTCAAACATTCAAATATTTAAGCTCCAATATTGGCCTTTCCCACGTCAGCATATTGGAATGAATCTAGAAAAATAAACAGCTGAGTGTTTGCTATTTCCTGGTATACAGGTCTGATAATAGCAAAGTGTATTTGCATCACACTGCATGAAAGATGGGTTAAACTTATGACATGATGACAGGTAGTTTAGACACTGTGGTATTAAAATAAACAGTGGCCATACTATTTTAAACATCTGAAAATGGAGGAAAACAATTCTAAAAGAAAGTATATTTAACATGGCTGGTATTTCTGTTAAGATATTTAAGTCAAAAATGAATGTCAGTCTACATGAATCTCCACGTACTTAAACAAAACACAAAAACCACAGAAACGGGATGTTTGTAGGCCGTGCCGCGCGGCACCACATGAAATGTGAAGTTGGTTGTGGTGCTCAGTGGGCTGGCGGTGGGAGAGCTGTGGGAGGACAGGCTGTGTGTTTGGGTGTCCTTGAGGACGGCCGTGGAGAGCCCCAGGGTAAGGTTAACACTGAGAGAGAGAGAGGGAGAGGGAGCCATACGCCGAGCCCGGCTCCCCCACTGAGAATCGGCCCAGCCTTGACATTGGAGGGGGAGAGAGAGAGAGAGAGAGAGAGAATGATAATATATATTTTTGTGTGATCCTGATAAAGAGAGAGACAGAGAATGTGTGTGTATATGCTTCTGCTAGAGAGACAGAAAATTAGTTATCGTGTATATGGTTGTGTATGTGTGTGTGTGTGTGTGTGTGTTTGTGGAGTGTGTGTGTGTGTGTGTGTATATGTTGTACAGAACACAGAAAGAGAGAGAGACAGTGACAGAGGAAGAGACAGAGGAAGAGACAGAGGGAGAGACAGAGGGAGAGAAAGAGAGAGAGACAGACACAGAGACAGAGGAAGAGACAGAGGGAGAGAAAGAGAGATAGAGAGGGGGGTAGGGAGTGGGAGGGGGCCCTGCCTCAGCATTGGAGAGCTTTAATAGAATCCTGGCCTGGCCATTATGAAGCCTCTAGACTGCTACTTTAATAAAAGCCCCCTTTGCAGGAGACTGATTAGAAATATCATTTCCTGGTGGAGGCTCCCTTTCTCATTAAAGCTGGGATGCAAGGAAGGAGGGATATACGGAGAGAAAGGAAGGGGGTGGGATGGGATGGGATGGATGGAAAAGACAGGCGTATGGAGTTTATGTGAATAGGTACAGTATGGGAGATAGACAGACTTGCGTGGGAGATAGACAGAGCTGTACTTCTAATACACACACAAGTTGAAATACGGCCTAATACGGAATCCTGTGGTTTAAATTTGACACACATTTATTCTCACACACTCTCACACACACACACACACACAGGGCTTATCTAATTCCGCCCTTTGATTTGTTTCCATGGTTTAATCTGCCAGCACTCTTGCCTGTCTCTCAACACATGCATAAATAAATCAGAGGCTTTATAAAGATACTGAGAGAGAGAGGGGGGGGGGGGGAGTGAGAGAGACAGAGAGAGAGAGAGAGTGAGAGAGAGAGAGGGAGAGAGTGAGAGAGACAGAGAGTGAGAGAGCGAGTGAGAGAGACAGAGAGGGAGAGGGAGAGAGAGGGAGAGAGTGAGAGAGACAGAGTGGGAGAGTGAGAGAGACAGAGAGGGAGAGGGAGAGACAGAGTGGGAGAGTGAGAGAGACAGAGAGGGAGAGGGAGAGAGAGAGAGTGGGAGAGTGAGAGAGCATACTCCCTATTTTTACTGCCCTGACCTACATACAGTCTCACTAGTCATTTTTACTGCTGCAAGCAATGCACACTATACTCTGGTCTATATTCTATATATAGTCTTTATTCACATATTATTATTAGTGTGATTGATAAATCATACAGAATCACAACCACGCTTCTCTGACATTTTCCCTAACTTCAAATGACAGATTATAGAGTGCAAAGCTCTATTTTTCAGTTCGACCACACGATGAAGTTTATATGTCTAGCTATTATCCGAGATGGTCTGGTATGTGACATAGCATGATAATATTCAAGATTCAAGATTTCAAGATTCAAGTGTTTTATTTGTCACGTACAACGAATGTAGTGAAATGTAAAAGGGTCTACGCTCCACACTGCAAAAATAAATATATAAATAAATATATATGGTGCTGACGGTACAGTGGATATGCCACTTCTTTATAGGCACAAGGGTTTAATTTCTGGCAAAATCAGGATGCTTTTCTAAGTCACTTTGGACAAAAACATTAAAATACTTTCCCTTTTTAAATGGAGCCACAAATACCACTGCTCATCTGCCGCCATTTCAAAAATAAATGAGAAAAGCTCCAGCAATGCTGTTTAAAAACAGTCTATAGTTATGGAGTTAGAATAGATTCACAAACGTCACCTGATTCACAAATGAACTTCCTGATTCACATATAAATGTCACGCGATTCACAAATGTATTTCCTGATTCACATATAAATGTCACGCGATTCACAAATGTATTTCCTGATTCACATATAAATCTCATGTGATTCTCAATAGTATTTCCTTATTCACATAGAAATGTCACGCGATTCACAAATGTATTTCCTGATTCACATATAAATCTCGTGATTCTCAATAGCATTTCCTTATTCACATATAAATGACACGCATTTCACAAATGTATTTCCTGATTCACATACAAATGGAACTCGATTCACAAATGTATTTCCCGATTCACATATAAATGTCATGCGATTCACAACTGTAAACACTGTTACATTTATTTACAGACTAACGAATGTGCATTTACAAAGAACATCCCTGCATTTGTGAATTTTTGACACTTCACTGATGCACTTGATTCACAAACGGTATTTTGCCCCAAAAGTACATTCTCTGCAGCCTGTCAGATGTCTTTCACAATTTCAACCAATCACATCAATGTAAATTCAATGGCATGAATCAATGTGACCACACTGCGTTACATCTGCACAGTGTCCAGTTATGTGGATTACTACAACATAACAGACATCTGCATATAACTGAACAGAAACCATGTTTCAATGGTGTCTTGTAGCTGCCTACCAAGTAGAAAATGTTACCTGTTTATCTTGTTCAACGTCTTGTCATAAGTGATTGACCATGCTTGAACTATGAATATTTGAAAGAATGTCTAATCACCCAACCTGCCATGTTGCTTTCCTGAAGCAGAGCAGCTGCAAAGGGCCCTTTAAACTGCTGGGTAGCCATTGGACCAGCACGGCAAAATCGGTTGCTATTTAACCCAGAAACTGCGTAATTGGGCAACGTTGGGTTAACCAAATCCAGACATATGGGTTTACTGCATCCAGTAACTACAAACCATATGCTGGTTTATCTTAGGATAACACTATATTGTGTTTAGCTAGTTTAATGTTAGCTCTTTAAGCTAAGCATTTTCAAACATTAGCTAATGTTAGCTGTCAACAAAATGAGCAAACTGCAAATGGTAGCAATCATCATTCAATAATTTCACAAAGGGCATGTCTGTACTGGACTTAAAGAGTTAAAAGTATAGTCCCTCCCACACTTTATTCAGTCATATCCTCCAATTTACATTCATGTGACTGGCTGAAATTACAAGAGACGTCTGATAGGCTGCAGAGAATGTCCGTAAAAAAAAACAAAAAAAAAAAACATTGGTTTAATTAAGCCGCATCAGGAAAGTTAAAAAATTCACAAATAAATGCAGGGATGTTTGTATAAGGAAATACATCTGTGAATCATGTGACATTTATTTGTACCTTTTGAAACTATTATAACTCCATTTATAGTTGAATATAAATAATATATATATATATATAGGCATGAAATAAAATAAAGTTTGATTTGTTTTTGATTTGATTGTGGCAACAGTCCCACACTCATCCCCAGTTAAAAACGTAGTTTTAGATGCGTACCTCTTGGATGGGGATTCATGTCAATCAAATTTGTGTCTTTTTCGTAAGCCACTCTGACGGAATCGTCTTCGCGAGTAGGTGTGAACATTTTTAAGGGAAACAGCTCTTGTTGGTAAGTGTATACATGGACCGAAATTTAAGCCTCTAACCTTGCTTTGGGCATGCGCAAAGACAACGGAGATGACGGAGATGTGCTCCCACCTTGTTTGTTTCCTCCACAACGTGGATCCGCATCGTGCACAGGCAGTGTAGTGGCTAAAAGTTCCCTTCTTTCTATCAGTAGAAAGTTCTTAACATTTTCTTTGAATAACCACTCTCAGACGGAAAAAAACGAGTCTACGCGTGTATGTGTTTCAACAACGGTAGAAAAACTGTGTTTGCTTCGTCTTTTACTGATTTCTGACCAGTGCAAAAAAAAAGCAATGCAATGCATGAGCACTCAAACGTATTTTAAACTTAAATGTGAACTATAAATGCAAATATGCTATCACTATAATTAACAATCACTAAATATTAATCTAAATGATATAATGTCTATATCTGAACAACAATATGAAAATGGCACTAACAGGCAGCTTCCGAAGCCGTTGGCTGCGTCGAAATCATTCATATTCCACACGCTCAGATGTGCCAAAACGTTTTACAATCTGCAGCTCGTTTACTGTTAGTTGACGAGCCTACCGACGACACGAGTTCAGAGTTCACCTCTCATGTTGACAAAGACATAAACAAACATAATGTTATCAAAAACTTGCATCCCCGACTGACACTCCGTACAAATCTCTGTACACAAAATATGATTAACTCTTTTCAGTGGTCTTGTTGTCACTGAACGATGGCAGCTTTTAAAAGCAATATATTTGCTGTTGTTGTATTAGGGTTGTCACAAACACTTAACAAATGGCATTCATATTAGTATTAGCCTCCAGCAAGATATTAATGAAAAATACATGGTGACATCATAGCATTGATTATACACGTATAGCGTTTTCTTTCTAGAGTTTAATTTTGACAATGAACTGGGCTATGTTTTTGCAACAAGAAAACACAACCCATAGCCTACTGATGGATTGCCTGATACTGATTGCCCCCGCTCATCAACCGAAAAGTGTCCGGTAAAAAGTGCACCTCCGCCTTGGTGTAGCCAGCTAGCTTAGCATAACTGCAATTCAGATCCAACGGTAATGCTACCTAGCTAGGTATGCTAACTGTCGGTATTAATCGTTAACTCCACCAAAATACTCATGTCACTGGCTTTAATTTGAGAATGGCATTGAGTAGTAAATTTAATATCAGTACAGTTGATTAATTACTGCTGATATTTACATTTACGGTCTGTAGCCTGGTTGTCTACTGCCACATAGGCACGTATGCGCATAACACTCCCTATGAGTGGCTTCCCTGTCACCACTAGCCCCATGTTACATCGGCCTTGTTTGACCGGCCTTGTTTGATCTCACGATCAGCGTAGACCACCTCTCTCAAAAGGCTCAGACATCACCGTAAATATGAGAGGGTTTAATTGAGGCGTGAGGATGAAGCAGTTATAAGCGATTTACGAGCTATAACTGGCTTAAATGCGATTTGGGTGGGTTAAATTTACACATGTATCCATGCCTATAGATTACACCATGTGCTATCAGACTCACTCTCAAAGACATAGACTACACCATGTGCCATCAGACTCAAAGGCATAGGTTGCTCAGGGTATTATTGGATAAATCTGTTACATTCAATAACATTTTTTGATTTTTCAACAGTGAGACTATTTGTCCATGCCTTCATTAACACTGTACCAGCAGACTCAGTGACATTGACTGGAGGATTTCAAAGTCAAGTATTATGGACATTTATTACATTTAAAGCATGGAAGATGGGTAGAATTTTGTAACACTTAAATCTTTTTTACACTTTAGACCTTGAATAAGTAGACAGAAGATTGATTTAGCTAAACTATGCCTTGATCTGGGGTATACACAACAAATTAAGACTGTCAACTCATTTTGAATACTGTTTTATTAATCATGTAGCCCATTGTGTGCTGTGAGCTCTTGTGTTCCAGATTATAATTATAATAATCAGCATTATAGGACTGAATTATCTGTCATTATTATTATTATTATTATAATAATTATTGTTATTATTATTATTATTATTATTAGTGCTGACAGCATGCTGCATATCTTTATTCACTTAAACAAATATTGTTGATTTATTGTTGAATTCGTTCAACAAGATTTTCATATTGTAGATATTGTCGAATATTGTATCTGCTTACACACTGGTTTACATACACACACACACACACACACACACACACACACACACACACACACACACACACACACACACACACACACACACACACTCACAAACAAAAACACGAGCACACAAGCACACGAGCACACGCACACACAAACACAAGCACACGAGCACACGCACACACTAACACAAGCACACGAGCACACGCACACACACATGCATGGGTGATGAGTAGGGGGCTCTGCAGCCCCGTGTCCAACAGGCATCTGCTTTTCATGCTCCTGTCATCTGGAGATGATGAGTCGCCACAGCGGGGGACAGACCACAAACTGTGTGTGTGTGCGTGTGTGTGTGCGTGTGTGTGTGTGTGTGCGTGCACGTCCGTTTGTGTCTCTGTGTATGTGTGTGTGTGTGTGTGTGTGTGTGTGTGTGTGTGTGTGTGTGTGTGTGTGTGTGTGTTTGTGTGTGGCTGCGTGTGTGGCTGCGTGTGTGTGTGTGCGCGCGCCTTGCGAGACTGTGTGTGGGTGTCCCCTGTCACCTCACCTTGCTGCCTGAGGGCACCTGACCAGCAGAGTCACAGTATGAGGGTGATTGCACCGGTAGTATCAACACACACCCACCCACACACACACACACACACACACACACACACACACACACACACACACACACACACACACACACAGAGACACACACACACACACACACACACACACCCACAACACCCCCACACACACACACACACACACACACACACACACACACACACACACACACACACACACACACACACACACACACACACACACGGCATACACCCTCTCAGACCTGCAGTGTTGGGAAATCATCTCAGCTGGAACTGGCTCTGTGTGCAATGGTTCAATTGGTCTCCCGATATGGTAAATAGACAACCATAAAAACACCATAAAAAAGAGCTCTGGTACGTTTGCAGCCCTGGAACATCGATTTATTTTAATTGAATCTGCGTCTCAAAACAATATGTTGTTATGCAAACACATCGAACTCCACATAAGAACTCCAAATATTGTACTGAGCTAAAGAAGGTCATACCAAACACACACACACACACACACACACACACACATACACACACACACACACACACACACACACACACACTAACTGACAGAAATGATTCCCCACTGGTGAGTTCCCACACAGCTCCCCGGCCTGAGAGCCACACTCCAGCCGAGCAGCCCATCTGTGGTGAGGTGGTCAGGCCACAGGCGATGCCACCGCACTCTGGACCCCCACGAGCGGAGCTTACCCAGGTCCACAGATTGGGTTAGCTGCCTCAGTCGGAAACCACCGCCCACCTGAGAGGCTGCCCATTATAGCTCATGCCCCCTCCCCCTCATTCTGTCTTGTCTATCTGTCTCCTCTCTCTCTCTCTCCCCCTCCTTCTCTCTTGTCTGTCAGTCTTCTCTCTCTCTCTCCATCTCTCACTCTCTCTTTCTCTCCCTACTTTTCTCTTGTCTATCTGTCTTCTCTCTCTCCTCTCTCCCCCTACTTCTCTCTTGTCTATCTGTCTTGTCTCTCTCTCTCCCCCTCCATCTGTCTGGTCTATCTGTCTTCTCTCTCTCTCTCCCCATACTTCTCTCTTATTTATCTGTCCTCTTGCTCTCTCTCTCTCTCTTAGTCTGTCTTGTCTTTTTCTCTACATCTGTACGTTTTTCTCTCTCTCTCTCTATCTGAGTCTGTCAGTGTCTTTCTCTTCATCTGTAGATTTCTCTCTCTCTATTTTCTCTCTCTTCCTCTTAGTAAACCCATCTCTTCCAGTGGAGTGGTGTAGACCATTAAAGTGGTTTGATAGTGCTCTCCTCTCCTCTCACCTCTCTCCTCTCTCCTCTCTCCTTTCTCCTCTCTCCTCTCTCCTCTCTCCTCTCTCCTCTCTCTCTCTCTCTCTCCTCTCCCTTGTTCTCTCCTGGCTCTTAACTGGGTTCTCTGACCTGACTGAGCGCGCTCAGTATCAGACCTCCAACCTCACCCCCTGCCCCCCCCCCGCTGCTGAAGGAAGCTGGCCAGACGCTCAAATCAAATTGTCTGGCCGTCCGATTCCCCCTGACAGTACGTCGGCGTCCTGGAGAGAGCCTCCTGCACGCGCCGCCACGGTAACCCGAGGAGCGGCTGCCGTGGCAACGCCGCTCCAGTGTCGGTGTCGGGTGTGACGTCGGGGGCCGGCGGAGGGAACAGAAGGTGCCTGTGAGGCGGTGCAGGTACGACGTGACAGGTGCGCAGACACACACAAACACACACACACACCCACCCACACACAAATACACTCACACACACACAAATACACTCACACACACACACACACACACACACACACACTCACACACACACACTCGCACACACACACACACACACACACACACACACACACACACACACATACACACACACACACACAAACACACACACACACACACACAAACAAACGCACACACACACACACACACACACACACACACACACACACACACACACACACACACACACACACACACACACACTCTTCAGGGTCACCTGAGAAAGGGCCCACCGGGCGCAGACGGGGAATCTGATCGGCCCCCACCAGGCCAATCTGGTAAACATGACATGCAGATGCAAACGAACACGCAAGCCCATGCTGCTTTGGGCTGATTTGGTCTCGTTTCTCTCATTACCTCCCAGTAGGCCTCAGTGAAATGGCTTCTTATGATCCTTGAGCTTTTGGGGGGTTGTCTTTGTCCTTTTAGAACTGAAATGCTCTGTGTTCTGTGTTCTTTTTTGCCATCTTATGATTTTTTAATGTTTCATTTCTTGAATCTGAGAACTACAATGTTGGTGATATTTCTGAATATACAGCATATCTAAAACAAATTGTAATACAATTGTACAATTATTTTATTATATATTTAATATTATTACTACTATTATTTCAAGCCCTGATTCGTAACGGCTGAATTTTTCACACTATATGTTCTCTGTAAAAGCCAGTGGCATGAAGCTGGATTCATTTGACACCTTTTCTCCCCTCTCAGGAAAATGGTTCCATCTCTTGCCTCTCATGTCCTCTCCAGGCTGGATGGCATGAGTCCTCCCCTACGGAGGCAGTCTATCACACCTGCTATCACCCTCTCCACTCTTCACACTCTCTCCTGCTCTCTCTCAGGCTTGCTTTGTGTCTACCGCTGTCTCTCTGCCTTTGTCACTCTGTCTGTATGTCTGTCTGTCTGTCCGTCTGTCTGTCTGTCTGTCTCTTTGGCTTTCCTTGTCACTCTTTCTCGATTTTTCGCTCCCACTGTCTGTCCCTGTTTCTCGCTTTCACGTTGCTGAGACTTCTCTGTTTCTCTGTCAGCCTTTTGTCTCTCCCTCTCTCTTTCTGTTCTCTCTCTCTCTCTCTCTCTTCCCATAGCTGATACCATCTCCATACTTCGGGTTCAAAGTGTTCTTTCAGCTGGCGGCTGGGCCCGGCCCGTCTGTTGTCTCGCGTCCGCGTCTCCCGGTCTCCGTCTCAGGGCTCGGCCCTGCCGCTGACCCTCCCGTGAGCTGCCTGACCTCCGCCATTGTTCCGTCCGTGACTCCCTGTGACCCCCAGCACAATGGAGCTTCACACTCGCAGCCAGCCCACTGCACCCACGGTATGCTGGGGGAGCGAGGGAGAGAGAAGGATGGAGAGAGAGAGAGAGAGAAGAAGACAGGAATGGAGGGAGAGAGGGAGAGAGAGGGAGAGAGAAGGATGGAGAGAAGGATGGAGAGAGGGAGAGAGAGAGTGATAGAGAGAGAGAGCGAGACAGAGATAGAGAGAAGGAGAGAGAGAGAGGGAGAGAGGGAGAGAGAGAGGGAAGAGAGAGAGAAAGGAAGAGAGGAATGGAGGTAGAGAGAAGCGTGGAAAGAGAGAGAGAGAGGAAGACAGGAATGGAGGGAGAGAGGGAGAGAGAAGGGTGGAGAGAGAGAGAAAGGAAGAGAGGAATGGAGAGAGAGAGGGACCGAGGGACCGAGGAGGAAGGGCACTGGCCCCCACCCGAAGACCAGTCTTTAGTCTGCCACATGAAGTCCTGTCTCATTGCAGACGCCCAGCCGGCGGGACACAGAGTTCACTGTATTCACACAGCAGCAGCAGCAGCCATGAAAGGGGAGAGATATAAGAGAGAGATGGGTCCCAGTCAAAGCACAGTTGTGTCGGGTCACCACTGAAAATCACCAAGACACGCAAGAGGGGGAATTCTGCCTCACGTGAAATATATCAAAATAGCCAGTGCTGAATAGTCCCTTTTCAGTTCTCAGATGAGTGGATTTTTAGAAATTTCACATACTATATACAGAATGTTCCAGAAACAGGACTTCTGGTCATTCAGATTCTAAATGATTTTTGAATGATGTTATTCACTCATTAGTTGACTGGGAATAAGCACTCCAGACAGAGCAGGTCATATGAATGTCATAATTGTGAACAGACATTCACAGATCTCAGCCTTAGTGTTAATTTTTAGTGGGGGCAGGCTTTAACATATGTGACCATTCCTGTACAGGCAGAATGAGGCGTTTGAGGAGCAGTGTTATGTGTGTGAGAGTGTGTGTGCGTGTGTGTGTGTGTGTGTGTGTGTGTGTGTGTGTGTGTGTGTGTGTGTGTGACGGGGGTGTGAGTGAGGGGTTAACACTTGTCTGTCACGTGTGTCACACCACACTGGGTCACCCACAGTTCAGCGTGCCACCGGTCTGGATAACGCTAACGAGAACTGAGAGTGAACTGCTCTGAGGAGAGGAGAGGAGAGATAGAGGAAGAAAGGGTGAAAGGAGAAGAGGAGAGGCAAGAACAAGTGAAGTTTGGGGAGGAGAGAAAATAAAAGTAAAGAAGGGAAGACAAGAGATCGGCGGGGGAGAGGGGGTAAGGGGGAAAGGATTAAACTTAAGTGAAGGAACATGGAAAAAACAAGAGAAACGGAAACGAAAAAAGAGATGAATGGAGAGGGGGCAAACGAGTGGAAGACGTTGAGATGCTCAGGGGAGAGAGGCTGGAAAGGAAACGCTAATTTGCCAGAATTGGGGCCCGCCGTCTTTCCCGCCGTGAGGAATGTGTACCAACCTAATTTTGCCAATGAATTAAGCTTCGGGGCAACAGGACGCTCCGTGGGCAGGTTGGGTCTGGACGAGAAGCACAAGTCCGGCATTAGACAGGGGGGGAATAAGTGTCAGGGCCACACCGAGAGAGAACGGGTCCTAGACCAAGATCAAAGTCAGGTGGGAAAAAAAGACTCCACAGCAAGGAAACCCAGACGAGCGAAGGGGCTAATGACTCATTATGTTGTTCACATGTTGTGTGGTGGGAACGGCTGTGGAGAGGGAAAGAGAGCGGAGGGAGAGAGACGGGGAGACAGAGAGAGGAGGGAGAGAGAGAGAGAGGGAGAGAGAGGGAGAGGAGAAAGAGAGAGAGAGAGGGAGAAAGAGAGAGAGAGAGGGAGTGGGAGAGAGAGAGAGAGAGAGAGAGAGAGAGAGGGAGAGAGAGCAGGAACACAGCAGTGTCTCCTTAAATAATGAAGCATCCCTGCCGAAGGCAAAAAGGTCAAACAACCAGCAGCTCCGCTCAACGGCCAGAGGAGAGGGGGGAAAAATCAAAGCACGTTAAGCTTTCCCCACGGATAGAGACTGGAGAGTGGAAAGACAGAAAGAGCGAGCGAGACGGGAAGAGAGCAGGAGAGAAAGTGTGTGTGTGTGTGTGTGTGTGTGTTTGACAGAGAGATTGAGAGGGAGAGAGAGAGAGAGAGAATGTGTCAGAAGTCAACATAGTGTGTCTACATCTAGATATTGTGTTAATTTATTATGTATGTATGTAGGGTTTGGTAGACTACAAAAAAATCTTAAAAATAGAGGAATGTAATATGAGCATGTCTGTATAATTTCAGCGTATGTGTTTAATGAAGGGTTCTATTTGAGCAGTGTGTGTGTGTGTGTATGTGTGTGTGTGTGTGTGTGTGTGTGTATTGGTGCTTGCATGTATGCTGATAGAATGCTGTAGCCAGAGAGCCCTACTTCACATTTTTGCCAGCAGCCCCCACTCGTTTCCCCTCTTCTCAATAGCAGGCACTTGGCTGCTCCTTTAGCAGAGGCATGTCACTGTCTTTAATGGACTCTGACAAACACACAAATCACTGGACTGGTTTCCTGGCAACTGGAGGGGATACTGGACCCTGGTGGAGCCAAAAATGTGCTCGGGAGAGGAAATTGATTCCATAGAACTGTTCAAAAATGACCAAGTCAATAGCCGGCGAGAGCAGCAGCAAAGCCCGAGCATTGATTGGTGCTTGTGTTAGCCTGCCAGCCGATAAGACGAGCCGACTGATGCCGCTGGCGAGCAGCCATGACCCGCGGCATATAAAGTGCATAAGAGCAGAGGCTTGAGGTACCGTACTAGTCCGCAGCCGACCAGCGATATGCTCCTCTACATATCTATTTATTTTTTCTCGCCCACCATGTTTTCTCTTTCTTCAACCACTCCCTCTGGCGATTCAGCTCTGCTCTCTGGCTCCCTCGTGTGGCTGTACGCAGAAGTGGCCTGAGAGAGCAAGGTACCCCCTCCTCAGCTGATAGAGAGCTCTTTTAAAGGTCACCTCTGGGTGTGTCGTCGTCCTGCGGAACTGTTATTGATTCTGTCCTGTTTACAAATCCCTAATCATCACATTTAAATCATTAACCAACATCCCTATTTGACCAGTGTATTAATTTACATAGTTAATGCAGAAGCCATGTTGGATACAAAAAGGCATCTTCTGATAGAGACAAGCCCCTTGTTATCCTTTTCTTTATTGTTTACTCAGGGAGAACACTATCGTATGTCTTTCCTTATGATTTTCCAGAACAATAAGTGATCAAACTGGTTGTTATCTAATCTGTGAATTCCTCCAGTGTGTTTGACAGGGAGTAACCAACCAGGGAGTAACCAAACCCTCATCATTACACTCGACACTCACGCCGCTCAGACACAACTTTAAAACCACTTGGCAGGTGAAGTACAGAACGTTGATGATGTTGTTACAATGGCACCTGTCAAGGAGTGCAATGTATTAGGCAACAAGTGAACAGCCAGTTCTTGAAGCTGATGTGTTTTTAAGAACGAATAATGGCTAGATGACTGGGTCAGAACAGATCTAAAACGGCAACCAAAACTGGTGAACCGTAAACAGGGTCATGGATGTCCAGGATCCGATCCTACATGAAAGCTTCTGTGTTATTAATTGCTAAAAACCTTAATGCTGGCTGTGATAGAAAGTCGCCAGACCGCCAGGCCGGCACACAGAAAAAAATGTTCAGGAATGGTCTGAGGAACCTGACCAAGAGTTCAAGATGATGACTTGGCCTCCAAATTCCCCAGATCTCAATCTGATCGAGCATCTGTGGGATGTGCTAGAAAAAGTCCGATCCGAACATTGTGAGAGTCTATGCCTGGACAGGTCAGAGCTCTTTTGGCAGCATGAACAATATTAGGCAAATTACTTTAATGTTATGGTGGATCGGTGCAAGACCTGAAGACTTTCCTTCTATCCTAAGTATGGCAATAATGCCCACAGCATCTCAAAGAACAGAGAATAGAACTTTAAAACAAACAGTTAAAGATGGCGGAACATTGGAAGGTTCTATATCCATTATCCGAGGTTTGTTGTTCACATTCTGGTGTTCTAATAGCTCTGTGCCCATTTGGGATAACTGGAATAACTGCTGAGGTTTGGACTGCTTTGTGCAATTATCCCTTTGAACAGGCGCTCAGTTTCCCAGGTGGTGTTAATTAATCTGGCCCCTTCAAAGCAAATCGCTGTCAGGTGTGTTTAGAGAGCAGGTTTGGAGAGAGGTTGACTGTGCAACAAGAGCTGTCCATTCATTCCTTTGGGATTCTATACAGACGCCTGCTTTTTTTCAGTCTCCTGTTTGATACAGATGTAAAATGAGTCAACTGATGCAAGAGTGAAAAGACACATCAGAATGCACAAAAACACACCACAAGTCATGGTGTTGGGACTTGAAGGAAACCAAAGGATGTTGACTAACAAAAGAACACCATGCACGCCAATGGTGTCATACTCTTAATCTTGAACTTGACAGATTTATCTTGTTCTGTAAAAATGATAAGAGAACACAATCGGATTACAAACAGAAACATATTTCTGTCACTTGAGACATACATTTTAGGTGTTGGTTTGTGTTAATCTGTAAGAGTTGCTACTTTTTTTATGAATAAAACAAAGCAAGCAAAAACGATTCTCAAACATTTCACTTTCAAACTTCCAACCCATTTGCTAACAGTCTCAGTAAACAATCACAACGTTATCCTGACAATCCTTTTTGACAATAGATTATCTTATGAACCAAAAGAATACAGTTTATTATTTTATTGTGAAGATTTTACCACATGCTAACAGGACACTGCAGACTAAAACAACATTTAAATAACGGTTTAACGGAACAATTACATTCACACATCCAGCTGTTGCCTTCATTATTGTCCATCACGGAAGAATCACAGTAACGTTTCACAGCGGTACAGTCATATCCACCCACACCAAACCAACATAATTGAGATTCACGTCCCTGAGCTCATTTGGCAGACAGACAGGAGGGGGAGAGGAGCTGAACAGCTGGAGGTGAGCTTAGGAGGACTTTATGAAACGGGAGTGAGAAGAAAGAGAAGGCAGTTAGAGAGGATAATGATGGCTCTGGGTCCTCACAGACAAACACCCAGTTGTGCACATACACTCCCATGAGTATTATGAGGCAGAGATTGTGTGTTTTTTTATTTGTTATTTTGCAATGGTTACCTGAAGCTTAATGGTTGCTCAGAACAGAAGATGTCTGTGGGATAAGAATTCCTACTGCGATTAGCCTGTAGATATTTAAATGAGCAATTGATACACAATATGAACTCATTCTAAAGGTCTCAGAGTCTTTGGTAGAGTTGCGTGTATGTGGTCCATTCAAAGGCAATGCAGTCTGTATGGGACATTCTGCCATAGAATATATAATGATATAATCATCATTATTATGACACCATAGAGTGTAGCATACAGCTGTCCAAAATTTAGCTTTCTGTTTTCACAGCAGATTCGACAAATCCACTGTATATATTTAGGACATTATATACATGTAACTGAAAACATGTGTAATTATCGTTCCTTAAGACAGAAGGAACATCAAAGTCGTCTTCAGAAGGTGTAAATACAATAGTCTACAGTGGGTAGTCCTCGGAGCATAGACAGGAAATAGCAGAGAGAGGAAAAGCAGTGTGGAGCCATTTTGTTGTGTGCTTTAATACCCCTGTGTTTCAGTCTGTGCTGAGATGAAAAAGAGAAGACTTGCATATCTATCCCAATAAAGAAGTGATGTATTCTATCACAGGGCGTTGGCACCAACACAAGGAAACCAGACAAAAGAGCGATTGTGAAATAAGGCGTTTCGTTCCATGAAAATAAATTCCATTCTTTCTCAACCTGCATTGTGTGTATTGTTTTTGGCTGATGCATTTATGCAAAGCCCTGGATGGGTTGAATCTACAGCAGTGAGCTGCGCTTCGTTACATGCTGTCACGTTTGGACTATATTTCCCATTGTTTGTCATGTATACACTATTTGGTTAACCACAATTAATGACACTCGCCTGGGGAGAAGCACCACTGGTGAAGTCATGCATGAGGAAGGGATGGTACTCTGAATCCCTAAGCAAACCATCCCCAGCAGACGAATACATGTTCGTTTCATAGATTTAGTGCTCCACTGACAAAACAAACACTCTCAAACTGCATTAGGAAACAGATGTAAAGTTGAAGGGATGTCTAATGCAAATGTATTTTAAATGTAATAGCCTACTAAGCTTAACTTTATCCATAAGAATGCACTGCTTTATATGTGTGATTTTTGCAGATAGTTCAGATAGTTCAGATAGTTCTGTTGAATAGGAATACTGGCTATTTTGCATAACTGCACACACAGAGGACGAACAGCCTGAAGCACATATGATGGAACTCTGCTTGTCCCACTAAAGACACCGTTCAGGCTTCAGACTTAACAATCTGCTTTGGAACCACATTCACCTCCATTTAGAAAGAACCAATGATGTGCATGACAATATGGATGCTCAGATGACTCACAATCAGTCACACAAATGTTCGGTCACAGCTCCTTGTCATACTGAACTCACACCCATATAATTCACAATGAGAAGAGAATTCAGACGTCAATACCCAAACAAGGACACAAAAGATTGAGGGGAGAAAGATTTCAGGGTGTCACACTGCCTTACTAAAAAAACAAGATTCTTTATAAAATAAAAAAATAGAGAGAAAAATGTATTATCATAGCACACATTTCAGCAGAGTTATAATGAACAGTTTCAAAAGAAATACAAGATGAAAATAGAAAAAAATAAAAGCTGTATTCTATGTTTAGAAAACAGTTGAGAAAGATGTCTTGCTTAGAAATCTCTCTACTCCCCATCCTCTCGTTATTTGTCTTCCTTTTCAGCCTTTCGCACTTTATGTTGAATAAATCACTGTGAGGAATTGGGTAATCCCAGACACCATGAAATTCTTACTCCATTATTACTCCTATCTAGTGCAACACCAAGGGGGGTGGGGTGGGTGGGGGTCAGATTTGTGTTTTAGAAAAAAACTTCATGGTAGCATCCTAGATTACACAGCTAATTTGCAAAGTGAGAGGCAGCATATCGTATTTAACAGTAGAGGAGAATTGACTTAAAAAGATATTGACTGGTTGTGAATAGAATAATTTGCCACTTGGAGACCATGTTAGCGAATGGCTCAGACACATATCACAGAAATGTAATTATTATTTCATGCATTACATATAAAGTGTCATGGGTATATCCACTAGTGCTTTTGGGCTATACATGTTAAAGTACACTACAGCTGACCTATAGATTATAATCGCTCCTTTCCAGACAGCATGTTCACAGTTTTTTGGATATGTAATTTTCCGTTGTATTGCTACGGGATATCTGTGGTTGAGACCAGCCTATTTCTTAAACTGAATGGTGTGCTGTTCTGTGTTGAATATAAAAACAGCTGCAAATTCAGGGAAGATGAACTAAGAGCCACTCAGAACTTGTGTTCCATTGTAGGCTCCACTCACTATAGACAAACTGACATACTGTTTTTGGCCAAGCTGAAGTCCCAGCCTTCCTTGTCTCTCAGTAATAAAGCACGCACCCAGCATTTCCTTGAATCTTTCTTTTCCTTCCACATGTTCATCCCATCACCTTCCTTCTGCCATTAGAGTTTCACCTCACAGTCAGGAGTCGTGTTTCCCTTCTCTCCTGCGTATCATTTAGGTCTGGAGAAACTTGTATTTTAAGGACATGAAAAATGTCAGTTTATTCATTCTCATAGGAAGATATATATGTTCAGTGCCGTCTTTGCCAAAACACTGATTCATGAGTAACAGACAAAATCTTTTCTGCATTTTCTATAAGACATCTGGCAAGACTCTATTAAAGAGTGAAATATTGTTTATTGTAATGTCTGCAGCTCAAATCAGGGATTTTCCACGGGGCTGTTAAGTGAACCTGGACGTTTAGAGCCAAACACAGCTGTGCTGACGGGTTTTTCCCCACGAAGCAGGAGCAATCTTTTTCTTTCCAAGTCTGTACTCCAACCTTGCAAGCCACTCAAGACAAACACATATATAACCACTATCTAACATGGGGGATGTGAGAAAAATGGTGGAAAAATATTAGATGGTTTGATCAACTATCTGTAACTAAAATGTGCTTTCATTACAACAATATATCTCAACAGGTCTTCCTAGTTTAAAAAGTGAAACTTAATAAAAAACAATACAGTGTGTGTTATTCATTATAATACAATGTACATATAAATATAAGGTATGGCCATTTTTATTCAGCCTATGGCATTATAGCTCCGCCCAGTGGAAACAGGAGGACATCTCCTCAACTCCATATCAACAAAACATGAAATATTGGCAATTAATAACTCAGCTTGGCAACAGACGCCATCTGGGGCACAGATGAATCTGAGCTTCAATCTACGTCTCGATCAGCCAGGACACACCAGTGTGTCACGTCTCAAAATGGCCTCTAGTGATTCCTGAGACTCCTCTCCGCACTCATTGTGATTTCAGTTGGGTTATTGTTTTTGTTTAAAGAGACTTTCCCTCACGGCTCGCTTGCTTAAAGTAGGTTACATTCCATATTGTAACTGGTGTTTTTACAGACGAAAAGGCGGAGGTGTCGCAGCAGATAAGTACAGGTTGCACTCTCACGCACACATGCCACTTAAAAGAAAAGGTTGACTTGGAGGGGGGAGATTCCCCTCTGCGCAATGTAAGCTGATGCTAAATCATAATCTGTCACTGTACCGTCACACTGATATGGCAGTCACTGCCAATGGAAACTTTTACAAACATTGCCACAGTGACACACACAGCAGCAGAGCCATTCCCAGTCTTGCATTAGTAATCTACAGAAGCCACTGAATCATTTGCAAAGTGAACAAGCTGATGTGAGTGTCCTCACTGCGGCAGTCGATCATCGAATGCCGATCACATCGCCTCACAGTCCACACAGCTGCTACTTGCCTTTAAATACATCACATTTGTTGAAATTATTTATTATTTATTGGAGAAGTAAGCTGCATGAAATGATAATGTATTTGGTCGATTTGAAAACATTACCATACCCGTGAAGCGTGTGTCCATACCCATTTACAGGTTCATAAATAATTCAAAAGGACCATCGCGTGTAATTGTTTTCCAATTAACATCAAACTAGTGTTTTTGTGATAAAGCCCAGCTTTATTGTTAGAACATTTTATGCATGACAGGATTACCTTAATGCAACCGTTTCCCATCTACATTCTGATGGTATACTTTAGGTTTGGTTATTTAAAAACAATCCATAGAAAATAAATATATATACGGTATGTCATAAAACGACAGAAAAAATTAAGATAAAATAATAAACATCTTCTGATGACAGAACACCATAGAAACATGCAAATGAATTGTCACATATATTTACAACATTCCCTTGGTAATGTTTCACAATAATTAATAGCTGAAAGAAATAAAGCCATTGATTTGAGGATCTAGATAAGACCACAGTACGTTTCAGGCAGCACAGTGTCCCAAAATTTAAATGTTAAATAGACGTTTACAAGAGATATCACTTACACATCCCTTAAACACACATTAGACCTTCACATGAATGCAAAGCACCACTTACACACAATAGCGCAACAATTTC
>NC_137920.1:39160289-39165289 GCF_963457725.1 Sprattus sprattus
GATGGTACAAACACAGTATGGAACAATATCTAGTCTTTGGTTTAGCATTACAGTCTTCCTGATGGAGCTTCCTGAGCTCAAACCCTTAGGGGCAGGTACCTGTAGTAGTTGGGCACGCTACCACTCTTCATGAACTCTGACCCTGAGGGGGTACCTGTAGTAGTTGGGCACCCTACCACTCTTCATGAACTCTGACCCAGAGTGGCAGGTACCTGTAGTAGTTGGGCACGCTACCACTCTTCATGAACTCTGACCCAGAGTGGCAGGTACCTGTAGTAGTTGGGCACGCTACCACTCTTCATGAACTCTGACCCAGAGTGGCAGGTACCTGTAGTAGTTGGGCACGCTACCACTCTTCATGAGCTCAAACCCTTAGGGGCAGGTACCTGTAGTAGTTGGGCACGCTACCACTCTTCATGAACTCTGACCCTGAGGGGGTACCTGTAGTAGTTGGGCACGCTACCACTCTTCATGAACTCTGACCCTGAGGGGGTACCTGTAGTAGTTGGGCACGCTACCACTCTTCATGAACTCTGACCCTGAGGGGGTACCTGTAGTAGTTGGGCACGCTACCACTCTTCAGGTCCAGCAGCTGGCAGGCGTGCACCAGGCTGGCCCACCAGGTGCCCTTGGTGCCGTGGCAGGTGTTGGTGACGTGCAGAATGTCGTTGCACTTGATGGAGAGGGCGCCTTGGGCGGTGCCCGCCGGCACGGACATGTTGACGCGCACGTAGAAGGAATCCCCCGAGGTTACCTCGCCCTTCTCCAGCTGCTGCAGAAGGCCGTCGTACGCTGACAACCGGAAGAGGAGTCACACGTAAGATCATCCGCGTGTGAAATACGCTCTTGACAAGACAATCGACGTAAACACACAAAAGGCCTTCAGGGTGTTTCTGAGGCCTCACCTTGTTGAACTGCCGGAACTCAAAACATTCAACTACTCATGCCACGTGTACATTTAGATATTTCATCACAAGGGGCCCATACAGGCTTCATTTCATAAATAACAACTGCCATTTAAACCCGCTAAAGTGGGTGTTTGATTACTGTTATTGTAACAGTGCAATTAGAATGACAAATACTCCAAAGAGAGAAAATGACAGTGCTTTCACTAGACGCCCACTCTGAGCTGGGTCATTGGTGGGGCGTGGCAGTATGGGGGGAACGAGGGGGAACATTGAGCCAGAATGTCCAGGATGATTCTCCAGAGGAAATCAGGGTGGGAGAGTGAGAGAGTGAAAGAATGAAAGAGTGAAAAAGTGAAAGAGTGAGTGAGTGAGTGAGTGAGTGAGTGAAGGAGTGAGAGAGTGAGAGAGCAATGTCATGGACATTTACATTTGAATTTGTAAGTGGTGATCTGCTCTCAAGGTGTCCAGTTTCACTTGTGTCACCATTTTTCTGCTACTTTCCCGGGGCCAGTTCTCTTACAAGCACTCATACCAGTTTACATCTGTTATGGTGGCGAACTTTACATCTGTGGCGAACTGACCTCAGGTCAGTTGTAAGAGCTCTTACTCACCATCCTGGTTGGGCCTGAGTATGAGCTGGCAGGGCCCCTTCACTTGGCCCAGAGCCCACAGCGCCTCCTCCTGGGTGGAGTCCTCCAGCACCATCTGCAGGGCTTGCCTCTCCTGCTCATACTTCACCTACCACACACACACACACACACACACACACACACACACACACACACACACACACACACACATACACACACACACACACACACACACACACACACACACATACACACACACACACACACACACACACACACAATCACACACACACACACACACACACACACGCACACACACACACACACACACACACACACACACACACACACACACACACACACACACACACACACACACACACACACACACACACACATTTTAGTCTTTATATTACAAGGTAACCTATAAGGAAAGGTTGCTGATAGTTCAGCTCAACAGCCAATCAAATCACACCCTTGCCAGTGCCGGGCTCCTGAAGCAACATGTTGTCCGAGCGCCGGAGTCCAAGCCAGAACCACTATGTTTGTTTACCATTTACAGAGCCAGGCCTGTGTGCGCACGCACTGAACAGCCAGCCAAGGACCCGCGAGGAGCACTTAGTGGAATTTGACTAAAAAGTGAATTTGATCAGAATCAGGAATTGCACCCTTTAATACATTAATGTACGATGCACATAAAGGTTGTCACAGGAAGCAGGAAATGTAATTCCTCGTTTATTTCCTATGGGGAAACGAACGACTATATCTATAGCATGTATAATGTAGGCAGCCACTCACAGGCCTGTTATTACAGAGCAAACGCGAGGGCAGACTCATGGGAGTTGGGAAAAGAACAGAGAATGCTTCTCCTCAGCTGATGCCCTAAAGGGGACTTTCCTTATTCTCTCTGATTCTTTGAAAAGCTTGAAAGGATCTGAGCTGTTTAGGAAACATCTTTGAAATCCTTCATATGGAAACTGAAAGGAACCCAAGGGAATCTGAGGCTACGCAGAGATTGCGCACACTGGGATATTCCACACACTGTCTGTCAGTCAGGGTCAAACTTCTCACTTCCCTTTATCCGCACAGAACACAGACGATAACAACGCCCTCGGCTAGGAATTCGCAGCTACAAAACAAAGATCGGAACAACAACCCCCCTTGGGGACGTTCACAAATCCCCACTCCAACTGAGTTACTTAGACAAGAAACAAATAGACTGCCTTGGTAGTGAGACTGAGACTGGTTTGGGACGAGTCTTTGGAGTCAAAGACGGAGGCCTAATCTGTTTCTCCACTCCTTGGGGCGGCAGTGGTACAGGAGGTAGGGGAGTCGTTTAGTAATCAGAAGGTTGGAAGGTTGCTAGTTCAATTCCCAACTCTCCTTACCAAGTGTGTAAGTGTCCTTGAGCAAGACACTGAACACCTAACCGCTCCTGATGTATAAATGCAATTCCCTTGTAAGTCTTTACTAAATGACTAAATCTACTAAACAACTAAATCTTGCCGTCTCACCTCTAAGATCTGGGCCCCGGGGCTGACCCCGGTCGCGTGGGCGGACGAGTCCTGGGTGACCCGGTGCACGAACACGCCCGTCTTGTTGCCCCCGACAACCTGGATCTGGCTGAGCAGCGTGCCGTCCTGGACGGTGAGGGTGAGCACGCGGCCCGTGATACGCAGCGCCTGCGGCCGCGAGCGCATCAGGAAAGGAGGAGCCGATGCCCGTGAAACGCTACCAGAGGAAGAACAAAGGACCGCTGTAACCAGCGACTACAACAATCACAATATTTATCACTAATTATTTATTAAGAAACAGTCACAAGTGACTAATCTCTGTCCAGACAATGAGACTTACGTATCAGGGCTGAAAATCTTCTGTGGAAGACTGGGGAGGGACGCTGACATTGTTTTATCTTGAAACAAAACACAGGAAAAAACATTTAGTGTATATTCACTTGGAAGGCATGTGGATAATCTGCCCCCCCCCCTCTATACACACACTTCACACTCTAGGCATACACAACAGTGGCGGTGAGCTAGAAGTCCTGCAAACATCCATTATATGATGATGTTTATATAATTATGTCATTTTAATATGAAATAATAATGTGGGCAGATTCATGGTTTCAAGGATCGGCACTCTGCATTATTGCGTTCTTCTAAACAGGTTTTTAATGACACATTTTGACCTTGCAGCCTCCCTTCAGACATGAAACTGACGGTCATTAGTAGTCAATTTACCTTTGAAGATCATGACAAAGTCACTCTCTGTGTCCAAAGAGAACGGACTGTCATCTGTTTCGAGGCTGCAGAACAAAAACAATTAAGAACAAACCTCAAGCAAGCAAGCCAAAAAATGAAGAGCACATTCCTAACCCCCCCCCCCCCCCTTAGTTGTTATCATATATCAGTATCATAGTGACACAACCATAGCAACAGAACTGGTTTTGGTGAGCAGCACCGTCAGCTGATTCACTCTTTCTTTTTCAGTTAAAACATCACAAACCTCTGGGCTGACTGGGAGTAACCTCTCATACACCTTTAGTTAACCTTTCAATGGCGTAATGGAGTTATTTTGCTCTGTTAAAAATTGACCCATGCAGGATCTTATCAACATATTTACACTGTATTTACAGTAACCCATGCAAATCAGCACAGCAAGGGGCTAGGTGTGGTCGGTTAAGGACCTGGCAAAGATTAACTGGGGATTAAGAGATGTGAGATCTTTTTGTTGTAAACACATTTCTTGACGTCACTTTTACTCTCAGTGGAATGAGGAAACTAGGAAAACGATCACTACACCAACATGGATGAAAACATCCAACCCCTATGTAAATATCTATATTGAATCTATGTATATACTGAATCTCATATTGAATGTTTTAGTGTGCTTTCCCAATAATAACATGTAATGTACAGACAGCTAAGCTTAAAGTGACTCTATATATGTGATGTAAAGGAGCTTAAAGTGACTCTATATATGTGATGTAAAGGAGCTTAAAGTGACTATATATATGTGTGATGTAAAGGAGCTTAGAGTGACTATATATATGTGTGATGTAAAGGCTCCTAAAGTGACTACATATATGTGTGATGTAAAGGCTCCTAAAGTGACTATATATATGTGTGATGTAAAGGCTCCTAAAAGGACTATATATATGTGTGATGTAAAGGCTCCTAAAGTAACTATATATATATGTGATGTAAAGGCTCCTAAAGTGACTATATATATGTGTGATGTAAAGGCTCCTAAAGTGACTATATATATGTGTGATGTAAAGGCTCCTAAAAGGACTATATATATGTGTGATGTAAAGGCTCCTAAAGTAACTATATATATATGTGTGATGTAAAGGCTCCTAAAGTGACTATATATGTGATGTAAAGGAGATTAAAGTGACTATATGTGATGTAAAGGCTGCTGGTCACCTGTAATCGGAGCTCAAGTCTAACTGTCTTCTCCGGAGAGAATCAATACATGGCGGCTCCACATGGCTCGACCG
>NC_137920.1:39170289-39180289 GCF_963457725.1 Sprattus sprattus
TGTGTATATGAGTGTCAGTGGGTTAAAGTGTTAAGTGTGTGTTTTGGCCTTACTGGGCTGAACGTCTCAGCATCCATGAGCTTGCGGCGCAGCGTGGAGATCTCCTCCCTGAGCTGCTGACTCCGGCTGGGGGACACACAGCGCAGCGAGCGCCTCTGCTGGAAGTCCGTCTCTGTCTGAGCCTTACGCAGCTCACACTGGAGTTGATAGATCTGAGATGTACACATCGACACACACACCGGACACACACACACACACACACACACACACACACACACACACACACACACACACACACACCAGACACACACACACATACACGCACGGGCAAACACACACACACACACACACACACACACACACACACACACACACACACACACACATGTATGTGTTAGATGTTTTAGAACAATGCATCTGACATTTTTCAACTTTTGAAACCAACTTCAGATCCACATGTGAGAAATAACAGCGTTGGAATAGAGAAAGTGAAAGGAATGGGACACTGAAATTCCTTAGAACAATTATTAAACCATTGAAACTCATTTCCACTATCATCAATATTTCCTTATGAACATTAACTCATTTGTGAAAAAAATAACAAACAAGAAAGCATACAAAACACCACCGTCACACATTCACCTTATGCACAGACACACACCCCTATCCCCACAGCCGAAAATCCTAACATATCGATGCTGCCACTGACAGACCACCCACACACCCACCTGCACACACACACATGCCCACCTGCACACACACACACACACACACACACACACACACACACACACACACACACACACACACACACACACACACACACACACACACACACACACACACACACACACACCTGCAGGTTGAGATCTCGGCAGCGCAGGCCGACGTCCGACTTCTCCTCGAGCGCGGCGGCGTAGCGCCCGTAGAGCTCGCACTTCTCGTCCTTCAGCTTGAGCAGGTCGCGGTGCAGGCCGGCCATGAGCGTGCGCAGACGCCCGCTGTCCTCCTGCAGCCGCCGCTGCTCCTCGGCGCGCTCGGCCGCGCCTCCCTGCTGCGCCTCCAGCCACGTGCAGCGCTCGCGCAGCTGGTCCGCCTCCTGACGCGTCTCCGCCAGCTCCTTCTGCATGCTGGTGACCGCCCGCACCAGGTACTCCGTCAGCTCTGAGTACTTGATCAGGCCTGGGCACACGGCAGGGACAGGAGGGACGGAAAACTTAACTCAGCTCAGTTCAGTTCAATCATTTCTATAGTGCCAATAACTACTGACATCAAACTGACAGAGCACCTCCCTTCCTAAGTGGCACCTTGGCTTAACTTAAGCAGTGAAAGTCCCGCACTCCTTTTTGTCGTTTTCTATTTCTTAAAAAAAAGCAGTATTTATTGTCACACCAGGTTTTATTGCTCTTAGCTTGACTGTCCTCTCCCTTGTATGTCGCTTTGGACAAAAGCGTTTGCTAAATGTCAATGTAAACGTAAACTACTGCCTCAAGTACTGAACACTCAACTTGAGGCCTGAGCACACGGCAGGGACAGGAGGGACGGAAAACTCAACTCAGTTCCATTCAATTTAATTGACAAATTATTATATTTTATTATTATATATATATTATATGTATTTATTTTATCCTAAACTGTTGTGGTATACTGTATATTTTCAGTTTAAGTACATTGAGAGCAACTAAACCCAAAATAAATCCCTTGTACATGAAAATGTACTTGGCCAATAAACATGATTCTGATTCTGATTTGTTTCGCCAATAACTAATTACATTAAACTACTGCCTCAAGTACTGAACACTCAAGTACTCAAGTATTGCCCAAGCTGTACTGAACACAAGGCCTGAACCACTTAGGCACTTAGGCAATGGTGGCAAGGGAAGGAGAGGGCAGAGGAAAGGACCTGAGGGAAGGGGAGTTAGCAGCCATGTGTATCCAACCTGACGTAAAGGGCAGTCACACACTAGTGCTTGTGTTCCGTGGTGGATGGAGCTCTGGGTGGAGAGGAGTAGGGGGGACTGGGGGAGTAGGGGAAGGGGAGCACGTCCACCTCCATCTGATGATCAAGACTTTATTAAGTGTGACAGGCTGGAGACAATTCCTACAGTTCACTGCTACATGCATTTTCTTGGACAGTGTATGTGTGTGTGTGTGTGTGTGTGTGTGTGTGTGTGTGTGTGTGTGTGTGTGTGTGTGTGTTGGGGAGTGGGAAGGTAAAAAAACCTCTCCATCCATATTTGGTCATTCAGGAAATGCTTTTATCACAGCACCAGATCCGCCCAGTGTGCAGTACACAGATAAGCACACACACACACACACACACACACACACACACACACACACACAGAGAATAGTGAGACACGCAGATACAGGGAGGAGTGAAGGACTGAGGAAGGAAACGCAGGAGGCGTGTGGGCCCTGTCAAACACAGCACAAATATTGAAGCTTTTCTTCTCGGTTTACCATACATCCTTCACTCCTAACGCTTTTAAAGCATCAGTATATATATATATATATATATATATATATATACAGTATATTTATGCTACAGTTATTTCTGCTTGTTGTGACGGGTTGCTCTCTCACCACTGAATCCTGAGGGCTCGGTGCTGGGCTTGCGGCCAGTGATCTGGGTGTACATGGCCGGGTAGTGGATCATCAGGCTCTCCAGCAGGGCCATGGCCCCGTTACGGCCCCGTATACGCAGCAGGTCCAGCATGTGGCCTGGAGACAGGGGAGGAGAGGGGGAGGAGAGGGGGAGGAGAGGTCACAAGAGTCACTCTGCATTGCCACAGCTGTGGTGACGAAAACCAAACAGGAGGAGACATTTGCAACACTTCACAATCTTCTGAAATCTGAAATCACAATCTTGTTTTTCATTTCTCGTACGTCTGGTTCCTTTATCTGGGGGTTCTCCACTTTCTGTCTCTCTTTCTTTCTTTCTTTCTTTGAGTTTCTTTTTCTTCTCACTTCTCACTATGGGCCCTATTTTAACGATCAGAAACGCAAGTAGGACAGCGCCAAACGCAAGTAGATTCATAAACCCAATTGACAACATTGACATCATTTTCAGCTCAATGTACGTCTGTGTTGACGTAAGACATCAGTAAACAAGTCCCTATCCAATCCCTATTCTCCTCAGAAGCAAATTTCTAGTTGCAACATCTTACATTTAAAACTTCTCCCTCGTCTCTTTTCTTACCTGTTTAGTTTGGCCATGTTGGTATTCCTGCACATTTGAATAAGTCATATCAGGCACTCATTACTCATTATCTAGACCACCATGAGTCAAGCAACATTCCACACCCAATACACACACACATAGGCAGGCAGGCAGGCAGGCAAGCAGGCAAGCAGGCACGCACAAACACACACACACACACACACACACACACATACACAGACACATGCACGCAGGCAGGCAGGCAGGCGGTCACACACACACACACACACACACACACACACACACACACACACATACACAGACACACGCACGCAGGCAGGCAGGCACGCAGGCAGGCACGCACAGACACACACACACACACACACACACACACACATACACAGACACACGCACGCAGGCAGGCAGGCACGCAGGCAGGCACGCACACAGACACACACACACACACACACACACACACACACACATACACAGACACACGCACGCAGGCAGGCAGGCACGCAGGCAGGCACGCACACAGACACACACACACACACACACACACACACACACACACACATACACAGACACACGCACGCAGGCAGGCAGGCAGGCAGGCAGGCAGGCACGCACAGACACACACACACACACACAAGCTATCCTGCTTTCTCTCTTACTGGTTCTCATGCAGCGGTTGGTGAGCTGGTGGCAGTTGATGATCTCATCCTCGTCGATCTCTGAGATCACGCGGGCCTGCCGCAGGTAGGGGATGACGGTGCACGGGTGCACCTGCAGAGACACACTGTGCCGGTTGTCGTTGATCAGCTCCCACAGGTCCTCGCCCTCCTCGTCCCTCATCGCGGGGTCCATCTCCTGGTCCACCACTGCCATGATGGCAACCGATCCTCCACCCCCCGACCCCAGCAGCCGACCAAAGTTCAAAGTGCTCCTGAATAGGTGGTCAGAGCCGGTTCGGAGACACATGTGTCGTGGGAAGCACAGGCAGACTGAAGGGGGAAGGCCAGTGTGGGTGTTAGTTAAAGAATCTCTGCTCAATGGCCTGCCCAGGGGAGGATGCGTGCGACGAACCTGTAAGACGAGAAAGTAAATTCCCGGCAAAGCACACTAAACAACACAGAGGCGGGTGGGGTGGGGAGGGGAAGGGGGTGGCCCCAGTAACTGTCTGTGTGACTGTGTGTGTAAGCCCAAAACCCAAACACACACACACACACCCACACACAAACACAAACAGAGCCTATGGCCGAGTACCTTATTCTGCGGTTAACCAGCAACAATCTCAGTCAAACATGCCTGTTGTATACCCTGTCTGACTGCTTCTCCGCTGGGCTTCTTTGTGTTAGGAGTCTTATCTCATCCGGTTGTGGATCTAATTCAACCGCCTATGAGAGAGGCCGGATTACACGGCTGTGCCCTCCTTTTAATTAATAGAGCTATTCACTCGTGTTTGCAGAAGAGCAGGCGTCGCTGAGACATACGCACAGAACCCATCGCGTGTGTGTGTGTGTGTGGCCTTGTGTTTTCATAACAGCTGGTCAAACTCAGAGCACATCTATCTCTTACAGGTATAGTGTTGGTGTTTGTGGTTCAAAGTCCCAGCACAAAGCAGCAAAGAAAAGGATGACTGTAAGTGTGTCAGTCACACCCGCCCCCATACACGTCATACATAGGGTTTATATACATTTCCACACCAAACCAAACATGCAGTGTGATTTTCTATTGCAAATGCAAAATAATTTTACTTACAATATTTAGTTTTAATATAATATAATATTTGTTTTAGCCTATAATATTTGTTTTAGCCTTGCTAAGTGTGTTTGTTTATTTTAGATAATTTAATGTCATCTCTGCACTTAAAGAACATTGTGTCTATGAATGCCATAAGAAATGTGCTATATAAATAAACTTGACTTGACTTGTCAGTTGATTCGGCTACACTTTTTCTATAGGTTTTGCCAGTTGACGTTTTCAGCACAAATTGTTGCGAATCGTTTTCAGCAGCATAGAGCCGCGGCCGCCACCTGACATAGTGGACACATGCTAATCTTTTAGGCAAGTGAAATTCAACTGCGATATAGTATAGGTTTTTGAAAAGCATTGTGTAGGCTACAAAACACTCAGGCTAATTAGATTAATTGAAATATAAACGTGCAGGCTAGTTGTTTTAATGTTGTCTGTGACGCTGCCTACCTTATCAAATTCTTTATTTCCATCGGTCGTAGGTTCAACTCATATTATTCCACAATTCTTGTCGAGAATTCTTCTCGAGCATAGACTGAAATAAAATGACTTCACATATGAAACCAAACAAGATAAAAGCCTTAAATGTAAATAGACTTGCAAGAGCGCCCTGTCTCCGCCTCGGAAAAAACAAACAAGCAAAAAAACGAAAAAACACACACACGCACATTATGTATCAGTTCAAATACAGTTCAAGTGGCCCAACCTAATGAACGTGTGTTATCATGGGTTGTACCCACAGCAGTTGTGATGAAAGGCCCATACAAAAGTACAGGAAGAGAAATTCATTTTAAGTTTAGAGCAGAAAACAGCATCGAGTGCCGACCCCTCCTCAAGACACGCCTCCCATGAAACGAAAAGGTTTTTTTTTTAGTGTATTGACTACTCAGCATTATAACAGGTCCATAAAGACAATTGTCATTATAAGCACTAAATTCTTTTTCTGTTACAATAAAACATCAATACTAAGTAGACGAAAAGGGTTGCAGTTATCTTAGCTAAAATCTAAAGCTCATATCTCAAATCTAAATGTAGGAGTCATTTAGGAGTCTGCACATGGGGATTGAGGTGTGTAATATAATACACTTGTTTTTAAAATTTATTTTGGTTGAGTTTCATTTTGTGGTCCTCTACCCATATATCAATACTATTTGGGGTATGTTGGAGAATACAGGGTAGTTTGAGCATCCACATGTGGGCCAGAGTCACATATTTCCAGTGGTCTAATCTGTCCTGGTGGACATTCGCATTAGCAATTGTCACAAAGTCCTGGGGAATGTTAACACTGGTCCTCCTTTTTGCAGTTTTGCACATGGATTTAACTCTTTTGCACCAAGCTCTAGAATTCACTTTTTTCCATGCCTTCCACTGCCGATTTAAAGAATAGTTTTCTTGCCGCATGAATCTCCTTTTGTCCTGTAGTTCTGTAGAAGCTTGCCAGGGCACACGATGTTCTTGAAGGCTTTTTCTTGCTGGTGGATCCAGTACTTGATTTGAGGGCATTTCGCCAAAGGACAAGTTTCATTGTCTTCATAGGGAAATATCTATCAATTCCAGGCTAGATATGAAACATACTCAGTACTACAGATTTTTAGTGTATTGCCTTCTCATTATTCAGCATTATTACAGGTTCATAGAGACAATGGTCATTATATTCACAGATGTTCACTGTCTTCATAGGGAAATATCTATTAATTTTAGGCAGAATGGTATTATAGAGGGCATTATCTTTTGTCATTGGTGCTGTTATCTTGGCAGATGTTATGGACTTTGAGGTGATTGAAGTCTCCAAGAATTACAAGCCTAATGTCTGGGTACTTGATGTCCAATGAGTGCATCGAGAAGTCACTGCAGACTGCCATTTCCGACAGGTGTTCGCAGAACAAAGCTTTCTTCTAGCTGACTCATGAAACTAGTCTGTTTACACTGGCATGCACATTTCACAATGGCCTTCTATGATTCATAAAACGCTGCGGCTATTACTGAACATGCTGCATTCTTCTCCAAACAATGGGTGAACATGTTCAGAGTGAAAGTACAGAAGTGTGCTTGAATGAATGGGACTCTTTGCCTTCTACTATGGCAGACTGTAATACCAGAAAAACCAATTAGTGTTAATTATCGGACAGTGTGTTATCAGCAAACGTTCGCGTTGTCATGTTAACCCATTATTAAACTGAGCATATCAATTGTTAATCCATTATTAAACTTAGCATTTTGATTGTTTAACAGAATGGCCGATGTTTGACATAGATCTTCAATTATGCCTGAGACAAAACCTTATTCATGGAATGTTGGCATGTTTAGAACAACATCACTCTCAGTCTAATTCAGTATGTCCCTGTTAAACCTTTTTGGCATCAGAGCCCAAATGCATGAATGTACAGTACTGTGCAAAAGTTTTAGGCAGGTGTGAAAAAATGCTGTAAACTAAGAATGCTTTCAAAAATGGAAGTGTTAACAGTTTATTTTCATCAATTCTTCATAAATTAACAAAATGCAGTGAAGGAACAGAAGAAAATTCTAAATTAAATCAATATATGGTGTGACCACCCTTTGCCTTCAAAAAAGCATCAATTCTTCCAGATACACTTGCGCAGTTTTTGAAGGAACTTGGCTGGTAAATTGTTCCAAACATCTTGGAGAACTAACCACAGATCTTCTTTGGATGTAGGCTTCCTAAAATTCTTCTGTCTCTTCATGTAAACCCAGACAGACTCAATGTTGTAGAGATTAGGGCTCTGTGGGGGTCATACCATCACTTGCAGGACTTTCTGTTCTTCTTTAAGCTGAAGATAGTTGTTAATGACATTGGCTGTATGTTTGGGGTTATGTTCCTGCTGCAGAATACATTTGGTGCCAATCATACGCCTCCCTGATGGTATTTCATGATGGATTAGTATCTGCCTGTATTTCTCAGCATTGAGGACACCATTCATCCTGACCAAATTTCCAACTCCACTTGCAGAAATGCAGCCCCAAACTGGAAAGGAACCTCCACCATGCTTCACTGTTGCCTGCAGACTCTCATTATTGTACCTCTCTCCAGCCCTTCGGCGAACAAACTGCCTTCTTCTACAGCCAAATATTTCTAATTTTGACTCATCAGTCCAGAGCACCTTCTGCCATGTTTCTGCACCCCAGTTTCTATGTTTTCGTGCTTAGTTCAGTCACTTGGCCTTGTTTCCTTGTCGGGGTAGAGCTTTTTGGCTGCAACTCTTCCATGAAGACCACTTCTGGCCAGACTTCCCTGGACAGTAAATGTCTGTACCTGGGTACCACTGGTTTCTGCCAGTTCTGAGCTGATGCCACTGCTTGAAATCTTCCGTTTTCGAAGGTAAATAAGCTTGATGTGTTTTTCATCAGCTGCATTAAGTTTCCTTGGCTGACCACTGCGTCCACGATCCTCAACGTCTTCTTCAAAAGAGCTTGAACTGCACATTTTGAAACCCCTGTCTGCTTTGAAATCTTTGTCTGGGAGAGACCCTGCTGATGCAGTATAACTACGTTGTGTCTTGTTGCTGTGCTCAGTCTTACCATGTAAATGGATACAAAAAAAACATTTATTGTTTACATTTTTCAAAGCATTCTTAGTTCATAGCATTTTTTCACACCTGCCTAAAACTTTTGCACAGTACTGTATGTTGTCATAGTAATATAAGGAGAGCACAGCCTTCGGGGACAAATGAAGGGTTGGGTGAGTAAGTTATTTCAATGGAAAAGTCCCTTTGAGGTGAAGATAAGGCAAGTGCAAAACGCCACACTCGCACGCACATGAAGTGTGAAGGAAGTGGTGGTCAGGTGAAGGACACTGAAAATACCTACAAGCCAAATTTAAGTTATTTGACAGAATATGTGAATACCACCGTTCTGTCACTCTGTGAGCATGGCAAACCTATATATTACATATATTTTTTAAATTAAATAAGGTCAGAGAAAAATTCTGTTTTATATTTTTATTATTCCATATAGCTTATATTTAATGTACATTAAATATTTCAAGGAAAAATAGCAATAAAACTGTAGATACAACACTACATACATTAGTATTAGACCTTAAAAGGCCAAAATGACAACTTACAGATGCTGTCACTGGCTGCTGGTTAAAAGCTGCCATGCCTCTCAAGAAAACAAACCAAAAGTGTTGTTCCATGATCCACACCTCCCCCCTGCCCAGTACTCTACTCTTATCCCCTCCCCAAAGCACAAAACCCTCTCATTTTGACCTTTAAGTCAACTTTGACCTTGACCCTCTAACACCTAAATACCTCAACTTAAATCTTGAACTTACTGTAGCAGATACTACTCTAAGATGAAGGACCACAAACCCCACCCTCCTCCTGCCCTGAGTTTAATTTGTTCCCCCCCCAATCCCGTTCTCTATATCCTCCCCCTCCCCTCCCTCATTGGCTTTCCTGTACGTGTGTGCCGAGAGCGAGTGTGATGCGCTGCAGTGCCCCCTGGTGCTCGGGCAGCTCCTGGCAGACGCGCTGCAGGACCGCGGCCACGCTGCTCAGCCTCTCCTCCTCCCGCTGCGTGGCAGAGGCCAGCGGACCCTCGCCCGACGCCACCGCGCTGTAGCGCCCCTCCCGCACCAGCTGCAGCTGTTTGGCCTGGCCCTGGAGGGCCACCAGACGGGCCAGGTTCTACAACGCAGACAGAGAGAGGGAGAGGGAGGTGTGTGTGTGTGGGGGGGGGTGAGGGGGTGTGGGGATTCACAGAGAGTGGAAAAACAAGAGTGGATGGTGAGTGAAGAGTCAATGAGGAGGTGTGAGTGACAGTGTGTGACAGAAACAGATAAGGGAAGGAGTTGGAGCTTCTTTCACACTTATTTCAAAATATCTCCAGTGTTGGTGTCACTTAACTGGTAGAGCAAGGTGCCGGCAACGTCAAAGTTTAGTTTAGTTTAGTTTATTAAAGATCCCTGTCACATTGACAGGTCCCCGGAGAACACACACACTGGTACAATGTATATTTGGCCTCAAATGTCACCTTGGCTAACAAGTACGTCATATTCTTTTAATGTTCTTCTTTTAGTGTAATGTTTTTTTGTTAATGGTTTCTGACTTTGAAGAATTGAGG